>NC_056748.1:334784139-334799139 GCF_019279795.1 Protopterus annectens | reverse complement strand
CTAATTTCCATTTGCTCCAAGCCTGTATAACTTTGTTGTTAGTGTATATATAGACAGATCAGGGTTGTGAAGTCAGATCTTACATATGAGGTGCAGAGGGCTACAGATACCTTGCAGAAAAAATGGTTCTTACTATGGGTTAATGTTTTCTTATCTTAATTTTTGTAAGTGGCATTAACTACAAGATTTTTTTGTTGCTTTTGTTGTAATGCTTTGCATCTTGATCTGTGGAGACATGAGATTCTGTTATGCATCCATGTGTATACATACACCCTCTATTTTTCGGAAAAAAAAGAGAGAAACGAACAAAATCATTTCTTTTGTTTGTGCTCGTTTTCCCACACATTCATTTTCTTCTTGCAAATTAAAAAATAACTCTCGAAATTGCCATGTTAAACTGAAATGTAATATTGTTCCCTTTCAAAAGTATCACTTTGCAATATATGACTGCATCAATAAGTCTGATCAATGTACATCTAAAGAACTGGTAGTCAGAAACAGAGATCACATAGAAATGTAGAATTAATGAGTACATGACAGCAAAGGCTAGTGAATCAAGCAAGGAGGCAATATTAATGTCAAGGGGACTTCAACATAATTTCAGTAGTAATTCAACATGTTTAATGTCTGGAGAGATATGTTATTCTGACTCCTCAAGTAAACAAGCTGCTAACAGAGATAGTCCAAGTTCTGAGACTGAAATTGCCTTCTTTTATTACAGCGATGACATCTCCAAACCCTGAAGTAATTTAATTAACTAACTCTGGTATAATTGGCATAAATCTGTAATTTGGGGTTTGTAACAGAAAATGCAGTACAACAGCCCAAAAACAGATTAAATATTTGAAACATGTTTAGCAATAATGCCAGCTGATCTTAGGTACAGTTTGTCACTGTTTATGAAGTAAGGAATAGAGACAACTGCCATTGACATGAATACTTCAGTAGGAAACCCAAAAGACTGATAAAGAAATGTTGAACTGGGCAGAGGGAGTCTGTAGTAAAACATGCAGGGTTCTATGCAGAGAGATGCTAGACACTAATATTAATTCCTTTGACAGTCGTCATAGCTCATGCTAATTGTGCATATCCTAATTGTTTAAAATATTGTATGTGTACTCTCTGTCATGCTACATCCTCCTTACTAATTAGATAAATCAGTGAGCCAAGACTGGCATCTCTAATCTGAGAAAATATAGCCATCATATCGCAAGCAATTCTCTCATGCAAGGTTATATCCATAAACCTTGGTGAGACATGAAGCTGAAAAGAGTCACACTTAAGTGACTGTCTAATAAGTCAGTTTTGCCATGCCTGGATTCTTGGTACAGCAGCTCCAGAGGCAGTTTATGTTTGGAACTGTGTTTTCATTGCTTAAGATGGAAAACCAGAAAGCATATTAGGCGTGTGATCTTAAAGACAGATAGTTCTTTGTTTTTTGGATCAGGTGACACTGTCCGTTAGTTAATTTGGTGATCTATACACTGACACTCTGGATTTGAAAAAGCCATTTCCTGTTTTTAGACTTTGCTTACTTTTCTCATGGACTATAAAAGCAGAAGATAGTTTTTAAGGATTTTTGTCTTAAAGTGAAACAGGATTTCTTTTTGGGCTGGTTTTGGTGTGAGTGTTAGCTGGAAAGTCATTGTTAGTTCACCATTATTCTGGCCTGCATGAATAAAATGCATACCTACCTATTAAATAGTACATCTTCTCGTGGAGGAGCCTTTGTCAGTAGAACCTGAGAATGTTTGCAAATAACAGTCTGATGGCAATGCTGGCTCATAGGTGCCACTCCCACCACAATAATGTATACAGTCTGCTACGTACTAACTGTGGACATAGCCTATGAGCTCATAGATTCATAGGTGTTTACTTGGATAATGACCACAGCTGCCTTTTTAAGCCTAGCCATGCACCCCAAAACTCTGACAAGTTCTGATACCCTTAATAAGTATAAGCAGGGGGTTTAGGAGAGGAAACATTTACAGGCAGGGGCCTGGGAAATAAACTATTTACAGGCTACCTCAGTCCATTACAGACATAGGTGCCAAACCAGGGATGGATTTCCTGTTCCACATCCAACTGTCCAAGTTACACTTGGATTGGATTAGGAAGGAACTCTGATTCACATGAAAGAGGAGCCTATTCCCAAGAAAGAGGAGCCTATTCCCAAGAAGGAATAGCCTGTTGAATACATGCCTGTCTCTCCAGCAGGTCCTGGTTATATCACAGGCAGGGTTTAAGTCTTTAGAATTTGTAATTCTGATGCTGTTTGTTTTGCAGATGTGCAGGAGGTCCATCAGGTTGGGGTCTGACAATGCCTTGCACATCAGGCATAGATCTCCCCTCAGCAGCCTGTAGTAGACAAAATACAGGGATAGGGTCTTGAGGCAGTCTGCATAGGACATGTTACTTACACACTGAATTATTTTAATGAGAAAACCTCTGTGGACATTCTAATTGTTGGATGTGCCTGGTTTGGCACATACCAAAGGAAGCATTGTACTCAATGGGTCTTATGAATGCCGAAATATAGTGAAACAATGACTTCCTTGGACCTAGGTACCACATCGTTGTTTTTACATTGCACAGCACAGAATTATTTTCTATGGGCAGAACCACAGATAGATTATCTGGTGCCCTAGACAGTTCCCTGATTGGGCACTCCACCAAGACTAAAGTGAAGTAAAAAAAAAAAACTGCTTTGATGAGGGCTCTGACAGTGCAAGACCTTTTATTTCTCCAAAAATAAAACAGTTCTGCTAACACTAAAACCAGAAATCCGGACCTACTACAGCAAATAAACAAGCTATAGTGGAGAGACACATTTGTCATGGAATAAACTTCCTCTCCAGGTAAAGCAAAATGATGCAGTACCTTTCCTGAAGATGAACTTAGACAATCCGATGGGTATTTATAAATTCATCCCCACCCAATATAACTGGGCTACCAATTTGAAAAAGGAGTAGTTCCCTGAATTCTTGATAGGAAATTAATCTAAAATGAAAACTAGAGAGAAATGGCATATCAGAATGTTCTCTCCAACCATCCTGAACTTGCGCCCATGAAGGGTAAAAGTATCCCAGACTTTGAAGAATTTGTTAGGTTGACTGGCAAGGAGATGGGTTTATTATATAATGAATATGATACCAGAATGAGCCTCAAATTCTGATCCAGAATGTCAACATCCTCCCTAAAAAATGTCTGTAATGACGTGGGACAAACCTTATTTCTCCTTCAAAGAGTTTTTCTAACATGTATTCGTGCTTTTAGTTTCCTCTCCAGATCTAGGAGCTATAACTGCTTCAAAATTTTCTAGGTCAATTCTGTCCCTTGTTTTACTTTATGTCTCTGCTAGGCTGTGGAGACTGCCTGTAAAGGATCTTCTTGAGGTGACAAGAAAGATGTTACCTTGACATGTAGCTACTATTTAAATTAAATTAAGAAGAATGTCTTCTATATTGTTACATAATAACATTGAGATCCATTCTTCTATAGAATGTATAGTAGCCTTTTTCACATCCTTGATATGGAGAGATGATCCTAAATTTAATTAAGAATGGATTGCATCTGAATCATTCAAAATACCACTAAGTACCAAAAGGTAAATGGTCACCAGGACTATTAGAAAGGACAGCTGAGGTAATATACTTTTTTGGAATGTTAATTTAAATCAGTTATATAGGAAATTTATCTTTGTGCATTCTCATTTAGTCAAGATGATGAACACAAAACTTGGATAATGTGGAATTTGTTGATTAGGCATTCAAGATAATTGCCTTTGTCTGCAGGCAGTCTAAAGCTGACATCCCTAAATGTATGACTGGCTTGAAGACAGCAGTGTCATTTCAAAGAATGCTTGGTGTAGTAGTGAGGGAGAAGAGGAAAGGGAAACAAACATTATATCTCTGTAGGGTTCGGTGTGTTTGCCATTTATAATTTGTGCAAGAAGGGACCATATTGACTGCTGTCAGTATACTGCTGCGGGCAGATCATCTCTTTATTTTACTTTTTTTTTCTTTTTCATAGTAGGAATATTCCATGTCCCAGACTGAGTCCTGACCTATGCAGC
This sequence comes from Protopterus annectens, assembly GCF_019279795.1. Taxonomy (NCBI): domain Eukaryota; kingdom Metazoa; phylum Chordata; order Ceratodontiformes; family Protopteridae; genus Protopterus; species Protopterus annectens. Next base: position 334,795,064 of record NC_056748.1, on the reverse strand, counting down.
TAAAAGATATGTATTTTTTCTTATGCACGAGGGTTAGGAAGAAAGTATTTTCCCAATAAACTAATTTTTAACATCAGTGTTTAACACACATTCACATTAGCAAGCAATAATGAACAATTATGGGGTGGGGGGGCAGAGGCTGAATGGCTAACTGAAAGCAGCAGTATTTTAGAGCTCCATATAACTAGTTAAATAAGACAGGAAAAAATATTCTTTTTTTCTTCAAAGTATAAAATCTTATAGATAAAGGTTTAATTTACATAATTAGAAACTTTGGTGAAGTTTTACAAATAATTTCCTGTCAAAAAGCTTGGAGATATATTTACTTGTTAAAATGAGCAACTCAAGGAATTCTCACCAGGATGCTGACTTAAAGAAGGAATTACAACAGATGGCATCTACCCTGCAGGAGTTGTCTTTGAAGATTGATGATTTTAAAGAAAACCTAGAAAATCTTAAAACAAGCAGACAAAAACAGGCTGATACCCTCAATGAAATGCTACAACAACACAGACAAGGTTAACAGGAATATAGGTTTCTCTAAATGACTTAGAAAGCAGACTTAAGGAAGAGGAAACACAGAAAGAACTGCTTCTTGAACAAAACACTTGGTTGGTTAATAAAGTAGATGACTTGGAAAATAGGGAGAGGAGAAATAACATCAGGATTTTCGGATTACCTGAAAATACAGAAGGTGAGGATATTATTTCCTTTTTATCAAGATGGATCCCTGACTTTTTAAATTTAAAAGAAGGACTTTTCTTTGGCATTGAGAGGGCACACAGAGCTCTTGGGAAACCTGCCACTAACTCAAACTCTCCTCTTAGATCAATAATTATCAAATTTCTTTCATACTTGGACAAGGAACTGATTTTAAGATCTGCTTGGAGGAAGGCACCTCTAAAATATAAACAGAGCCTGTTAAGATTTGATAACGACTATTCATCTAGACTAATGGAACAAAGGAAAAAAGTGTGGCCAATGATAAAGTTTCTGAAACAAAATAACATCAAGGAACAACTTGCATATCCAGATAAGTTAAGAATACTGTATGCCAACAAGATGAGGACTTTTATTGACATAGAGGAAGCCTCTTCATTTATTAAAACTAATAATGTGATTACTTTACCAGAAGATATTGATTGGATGTCACCTTCTCTCAAGAGAACAAAAGAAACAAATGTATGGAAAGATGTCAAAAAGAAGAAGCAAAAGACTGTCATCTGGAAAGAATTAACAATGGCTATATTAACAAATTAATTTAATCTGTTAAAAACAATTTTAATAGTAGACAAATCAAACAAACCCTGGTACATACTATGCATAAGTATACAATATAATATAACAAAACCTTCTAAAAACAACACTGATTAATCATTACATCAATTCCTTTAGGAAACTTATCAATGCAAACATAGATCTAAAACTTTGGTTTGACCTTTTAACCCCATTTACCATCACTAAGAACATTCCTCACAAAATATATAGGGAAACAATAACCTCCTGGGAACAAAATGGATTCTTATGCCGGTTTCAATGTGGAAATAAATTAAATGTTTGAGATATACATATGATAAAAACTGCTTACAATATTCCAACACAGGACTGGCTAACCTTACAAAGCATTCTAATGTACACTCAAGATTTATGCAGATTAATTAATAATTCCTCATTTAAATATATTCCAAATCTTATAAGTTTTCTGTAGGAATTTATATATAATACTTGTGAAAAGAAAAATTCCATTTCAAATCTATATAAAGAGTTAATAACATATAAAACAATTCCCAAACCATCATACTGGCAGTTTTTAACAAAAGGTCAGTCATTGCAGTTAACAGAAGAAATTAAAACCAACATCTTACTATCAGTTAATTACACCTCTAACACACAGTACTGGAAAATATTTAACTGGAAATACATACAGCATGTTTAACACCAGAAAAAATTAAAAAGATCAGTACTACTACAAATGGTTTCTGCTGGAGGTGTGAAAAGTCAAATAAAGCAGACTGGATTCATATATTTTATGAATGTAATAAAATTAAATTATATTGGAATGGAATTAATCATTTTTTATAAGCTTTATTTAATGAATCCTTTACCTTAACTAAAGTATTGATTATACTAAATGTAAATAATGGTCCCTACCTGAATAAGACAAATATGTATTTGTTATGGACAATACTTGCTATATCTAGGAAATGTGTAACCAGAAGGTGGAATTCAAATACAGCCCCAACCTTGGAAGAATTCTACACTTTACTGAAGACAACTGCATCGATGGAAATAAAAATCAAAGAATTACGAATCTATCCCACACCGTTGGTAAATAATCCTTGGAAGAAAATTATATCTTTGTTGGACACTCTGCAATAATCAATATTGTATCTCTGATAACTGATCTGTTAATTCTATATTTAATAACATGCAGTGTATATAACTGAAAGTCAGGCTATTGTAAATATTGTATATAGTTGTTTAAAATGATATTTAAAAATATTATGTAAATGTTATTTTAATTGAAAATAAAAAAATATTTGAGGAAAAAAAATAATGAACAATTACTATAATGGCAACTCAGCACAGCACTATTGTTTAATCTAAGTTGATAGTATACTATCAAAAAGTGTATGAATTTCATGACGCCTATAAGACAAAAGTGTTAATACAAATAGACATTCTTTGAAAACTGACAAAAGGCAATTTTTTTTTCAAATTTGTTAAAGCTTCCATTGGTTTAAAAAAATTATTTAAAGGCATCAGCATCTTTTCATGTACAGCTTCAAACAAGAAGCCAGAGTTCATTTTCAATAGAAATCTCACCATTATTAAACAAATCCCTTTGGCTTTTGCTTGTCCTGGCAGTGGCCTGTAGGCTCCCCAGGTTGGTTTAGCTTGATCGGCATAAATACCACTTTACGCAACCTGTGGTTTTAGAATCAAATGCAAGCACATTAACTGCTAATTCATTGGTAACATTAAATATAGGGAAGGTGTTTACTTTTGTAGTAGGGATTTCTTCTGTTTTAGGTAGGAAGTGTGATTTTGTAATATGACAATTTATAACCTTATGAGAGAGGTTTGTAAATGAGGCAAAACTGAGAAAGCTGTTAGATAAGCTGTGCTACCCAGCATTAATAACAGTGTACTGCATACTGCTACTAGACTTGCATATGCAAGAAATATTGTAGTTTTGAAAGTTTAATACAAGAAATATTGTAGTTTTGAAAGTTTAAAAGCAAACAGGGAAATGATCTTTTTAACCAATCACTACAGGGGAAACATAAGATACATAGGTTCATGGGTAGGTACTAGGCTATTGGCCCTAGGGCCTATATAAGCCTAGCCAAAAATGTACCCTTGCTTTTGCCACCCAATAAAATTATTTTCCTGTGCCTCTGTTTAGCAGAGCCACAGAAGTGATCCCTGGAGTGAATTTCTTATTTCCCATCAAATCATCAAGATTTTTCTTTGAGTGCTAATGAGGAGCTCCGTTTGACATAGATAGGTAGTCTGTTCCAGAGTATGGGAAGTCTCTGGGACAGGAATCTATCCCTCCAGCAAGTTCTGTTTATTGTGGTGACAAGGTTTGGGTCCCTAGAGTGTGTAGCTCAGAGGGATTGGGATTTCTTTAAGTGGAGCATGTCCAACAGCTTTGGGTTTTACATAGCTTTGTATGTTAGGCAGAGATCACCTCTGAGGAGGCGATATGCGATGGAGTAAAGATGGAGTTTTTTTTAGAAGGTCTGTGTAGGGCATCTGTTTGAGACCAGTAATCCTCTTTGTGAGGTATTTCTGTGGCCTTTCCAGTTGTTGTAGATGTCTTGTGAGGTACATACCAAAAGGGGTGTTGTACTCTATAATGGGTCTAATGAGTGATGAGTAGAGGGGAACAATGACCTCTTTTTTTTCTGGATGAGAAACTGTTTGTGATGAGATGAGCCATGTAAATGGATTTCCTGACCACTGTGGCAATGTGATTATCAAAGGAAAGACTAATGTCCACCTGTGTCCCAAGGTCTCATCACATTTTCGGCATTAAGTAGACTACCAGCTATGTGGTAGTTCATGGGTACAGAGTTTTTACCAAAGGGGATGACAATACACTTTTTGGCATTGAGCTTCAGGCCATGGCTTTGACACCAGGCATCTGTCTCAGTGAGGCCCTTATGTAGTATGTCCACATCATTAGGAGTTTCGATTATGGCTCCTAGTTTGCAGTCATCTGCAGACTTTGTTAGCCAAAGACCTTCTATGTTAGCCTGTACTTCAGAGAAGTAGATATCAAACAGGAGAGAACCCAGGACTGAACCTGGTGGTACTCCACTTGTCACTGGTCTGTAGTCAGATTTGGAGTCTGCTACTTTCACAGTGTGGGTTCTGTCCATGAACCAGATGGCAACCCATCGTGTGACATAGGGATTTATACCTAGTTTAGTGAGCTTATCTATAATTCCAGAGTGGGGGATGGTGTTGAAAGCCTTGGCAAGCTCTAGATAAGCTGTGTAAACCACCTTACCCTCGTCTATGGCTTTGGTGACTGCTTCAAAGAAGTCAATCAGGTTTAGGAGACATGATCTGCCTTTTACAAATCCAAACTGGGTAGGGTCCAGAGTTTGGAGATTACCAATGTCTTTGTTTATGAGTTCCATGATGATACATTCCATGGCTTTGCAAACCAGGCTTGTCAGTCTAATGGGCCGGTAGTTCCCAGGGTCCATCGTGGCTCCCCCTTTGTGGAGTGGGATAACCGTCACAGTGCGCCATTCAGTGGGCACAAAGCCCGAGGTGAGGCTATGACTAAACATGGTACTTAGGTAGGGTGCCAGTTCATTCTGTAGTTCATGTAGAACGCAGTCTGGGATATTGTCAGGTCCCATGGATGCTGTGTTCTTGGCTTTGGAGAGTGTGTTTTTTTACCTGTGCAGCCGTGATTACAGGAACTTTGCATTTTTACGGTATAGAGATGGGCCCTCTAGGGGGTGAGAGGGGGGTAAAGTTAGCACTGAACCTATCTCCCAGGATGTTGGCAATATCAGTTGGTTCTGTATATTTAGTGACATTGTGCTGTAACTCAGAGCAGATCTGAGTGTTGCCATTAAGATTCTTGACATAGTTATAGAATGCTTTGTGGTTGTCCTTAGAGTTAGTGGCAATTTTGTTTTCTTAACTAGCTTTGGAGGATTTTATGAGGGATCTCAGCTTCTTACTGAGGTTGGCCAGGGAGTTCCTCCAGTCATGGGATTTTTCTCATTTTTTGCAACAGTTTCTTTCTTCTGTTGTAGAGTTTGTTTATGGCAGAGGACCACCAGATTGGCTTCCTTTTTTTGGAGGCCAGCATCTTGGTTCTATTAGGAATAGCATGATCCATGCATTTGTGTAAGTGCTTATAAAGTTCATTTGTGTAGGATTCAGCAGTCATACCTCTATTGTCTGTCTGCATGGGTGTCATGAAGTTTGCCACTTCTGTCTTAAGAAGTGTGAAGTTGGCTTTGGAGAAGTTTTTTACTGTGGTTTCCCTAATTGGAGGTGGGAGCGGGATGTGGATGTCTAGGGTGATTAGCTTGTGGTCGGATATGATCAACGAGGACTTGACCTCTGGTGTGGAACACCGGTTGCCCATGTTGGTAATGACCAGGTCTAGGATATTGCTGTCCCTGGTAGGGGTGTGAATAAGTTGATCCAAGGCATTGGAATTTATGAATTCCCCAAAAACATTGAGCAAAAGAGTTGGTACATGAGTAGTTTTCCCAGTTAATGGTGGGGTAGTAGAAATCACCCATTATTAGGGTGTTGAGTTGTACCCTAATACTTTCCAGTGTATCAAGAAATGAGGAGTGGGAATCCTGGGGCATGGTGGGGGGTCTGTAGCAAGCTACAATTTGGATTGCGGTGTTGCCCAGAGTTAGTTGAACTTGGATAATCTCGGATACATTATGCTGAGCAACTAGCCTGGAGGTGTGGATATCCTTAATGAATATGGACACTCCTCCACCTTTAGTGTTTCAGACCAGGTTTGGTGGCTGAAAAGTGTGGTATGAATTATAGCCTGGTAATGCAGGGGTGCTCTCTGGAGCTTTGAACCAGGTCTCTGTCACTGCACAGATGTCGATGTGAGTGCATTTTGAGGTTTAGACTTCTAGCATTGAGTAGCATTACCCTTAAATTTTGCTTGCTTGCACCTGTTACGGTGGTGAATCTGTCATTTGAACATTGCCTAAAAAAGGCACTATGGAGGTGGCAAGAGCCTTAGCCAGTATCCGGAATCCCAAGGGTGACAGGTGCAGGCCATCTCTGGCAAAGCATCATGGTATGTCGATCATGTCATCCCAGGCAGACAGATACTTGATTCCCTTAGAATGACACCAGAAGCTTAGCCAATTGTTGAAGTCAATCATTTTGTCCTTGTACTGTGGTATAATTCTGGGTGATGGCAGGATGCTACTCAGGGCTAGGGTCATTCCTGCCTGGGCTACAAGATCGGAGAGCTCCTCCATGTCTCTTTTCATGTTGTCCAGGTAGGTACGTCTCAGGTCATTCACACCAACATAGACAATGACAGAGTCATATTTGTACTTGTTGTGGAGTGACCTGAGTGCGTGCATTATGTTGCGGATCCTGGCACCTGACAAGCAGCTGACAATAACTTTCTCCTTGTTTAGCCTGGTGAGTGGAACATCAGTGTGCCTGACTATAGAGTCACCTATGACTAGAGTGTTGGGTATATTATGCCTTATGGCCTGTAGTTGAGTGGCACACTGAGTATGTGGGCTATGTGTCATTTGGGTTGTGTTGGGAGGTGGAGGTTGCTTGCATTTCTGCTTTGGAGGTCTCAGTTGTTTGGGAAGATTTTTACTGAGAGCCTCTGCGAATGTAGGTGTGTGTTTTGGGCTTCTGTGTGTGTGTTCTGGTGGTGTAGGTTTTGAGGGACTATGTGAAGAGTGTGGTGTGGTGCAAGTATTTACCTTCTCCTTTTGACTGTCTAGTCCAGTCTTCGGTGAAGAGAGCTTTGCTTCCAGTTTGGCTATATAAGTGCATCTCTTACAGGTCGCAGTGTTGGGTGATAGGAGGAGAGGGTTGTCTGTGTACATGAGGCAATTGCTGCATTGTCCCAAGATGCCCAGATTCATCAAGTAGACAGGAGAAAACACCGGGAGCTCTCCTTTAGACATGCCTGGATAGGTGCTTATTTATTAAGTACTAAAAACTGTTTTCCTCTAGACAAGTGAGGAAAGTTGAGTGCTGTAGTAATTTGTAGCTTATTTAGTGCTTACAATGAGTTCTGAAGAAGTGCTGAACTCAAAGAAACAGATTTGAGTGCTAAAGCTAAAAAGCTGGCTAGTTGCAAGGGAAAATTTGAAGAGCAGACTTTATGGCACCAGGAATAGTTTAACCCTAGTTAAGTGGGGGGGGGCGGGGCTCAGGAGCTTACAAACAGTCCTGGATACAGCAAATCTGTATCTGGACTGGACTTGTTACAGGAAAGGGGGGAAGCAAGCTTTTTTTTTTTCAGTAATTTTTTTTTTTCAGTAAAGTGGAAATGGAGAAAAAGAAATTGATTCAAGATTACGAATCTGAGTGGGTCGGCCTTCACAAATGTTCTCCATTACATTGAATGAACTAATGACACTAAACTGGAAGGAGTGTCACAGATCAGATATACAGTATGGGCGGGCAACTGCAAATCCGCCAAGTATAACAACACCACAACACTAGGGAGGGTGGGTGAGGAAACTATTACAGTTCCTAGTTGTAGCCACTAAATGAAAGTTTTAAACAGATCAAGGAGCAAGCAGACTCTAGAGAACGCTTTTAACTGTAAACAGACTAGATTACAACACAGAAACCTCAAAAAATCAAAAATGCACAGAAAAGCTCGGATAGAACAATCACAAACAGAAAATACAACTCTCAGTATGAAAAAGCACTTTACAGTTAAGTAATTCAGTAAACATGCAATTAGAGTAATGAAACAGTATCTAGCAATGAAAATACAGTGAAAACAGAATCAAGGAATCTCCACTTAGTTTCAGTAATGAAATACCATCCACAGCCTGATAAATACAAGCACAACCTTTTCAAGACACAGGGTTTATATACCAGTAAGGATGGAAGAGTTAGAAGATCAAATTACTACTCAGCCCCTGCTATTACCCAATCACTCGTACTACAGAAGGTCAGGAGGCCCTGCCACTCTCAATAATAATGAAGACAGACTATCAGCAGAAAATGGACAGAAACACGGGAAACTCAAACAAAACTACCAGGCCTAGACAACAGCACGCCTCTATCAAGATGATGCCACCTGAGCAGAACACAGAAACCTCACTTTAAAAGCAAAGAAAGAACACTCACAACAAGAAAATACAAGTCTCACTATGAAAAAGCAGTTTACAATTTAGTAATTAAATAAAAATGCAATTATAGTAATGTACAGTATTACAATTCCTAGCTGTAGCCACTAAATGAACATTTTAAACAAATCAAGGAGCAAGCAGACTCTAGAGAATGCTTTTAACTGTAAACAGACTAGATTAGAACACAGATACCTCAAAAAAATCAAAAATGCACAGAAAAGCTTGGATAGAGCGCTCACAAACAGAAAATACAACTCTCAGTATGAAAAAACAGTTTACAGTTACGTAATTCAGTAAACATGAAATTAGAGTCATGAAACAGTATCTAGCAATGAAAAATACAGTTAAAACAGTAGAAAACAGTACATAAATGCAGTGAAACGGTAACAAAAGCTTTATAACAGTGCAAAATGTAGTAGATTAACAGTATAGCACAATTATAAGTGTTTCAGAAGTGCAGTTCAGTGAAATAAGTGTAAGAAATAACTTATCCTGCTCTTGGAATCTTAAGGAATTTCCGGTTAGTTTCAGTAATGAAAATTTTGTCAGCTGAATTCCAGCAGTTCACTTATGACTGTGGTTTCATTCATTCCCCAGTCAAGTCTTCACTATACTTAGTCAACTGGAGCCACTGAGAGGACAATCCAAACTGGTACAAAGATCTTCAGTGAACTGGATCCACAGATCTTTCATGTCATATTGACCTACTCCACAAAATGCTATATAGTGGTAAGACCTTCGCAGCTAATGCTTGGAAGGTAAATAAGGACTAATATGCAAATGCTGGTACCCAAACCAGAGCCAAAACTTTTCCATATGAATCAATAATTCAAAATGAACCGAAAGCCTCTTACTAGAAATTTTACAATTCTGTCCAGCTGCTACCTATTCTTCAGCCAAGTCAGCCAGTGTGCCTTAAGTTAAATAAAGAGAGAAAGTAGGGGACTATTGGTATTACATGGTACAAACATGGTGCCATAATTAGATGAAACTGGAGTCGCATACACACAGTTCCAGATGCATCATAATGTGAATGCTGAGTTCCTGAGCATCATTCCAGTTTTTTTTTTTTTTTGCTAAGGATGATGAGGTCCTTAGCCATAGAGTGTCCTTGTTTTTTCAAAGACTTTACCAGAGATAATGACAAAAGTACTAAAAAACAATAACAAAGTATGTAGCTGTGTAACCAATATAAAACCATAAACCAAAGTGGGTCCACATAATCTGAGACTGAAAAAGGCACAATTCTCCAACAGTCACTCTAAGTGTCTAAAATAATATTTTATTAAAAATAATCCATATTAAGTGCTTTCATCTCCTAAACTTGGATCATCTTCAGAACATACTCAAAATTAATTAAACTTCATTTAAATAGCAAAACATTCAGGTAGTTAGCTAATTGCCTTAAAGGTATAACATCATATTCAAAGCTAGTCATATGTTATATTGTAAATAAAATATATATATATATATATATATATATATATATATATATATATATATATATATATATACACATATATATAACCACCAGATAAAATAAATTCAGTTGTGTGGATCTAAAAAAAACTTTCTTTATAAAAATGCAACATATTACAAAATTTTTTCAGTCTTGGACTACATTGGCTCACATTGGTATAAGGATAGAAGTCCCAATACATAATATGTGATCAAAAATACCATAGTTCAGTTATATTGTCACATTAGATTTAACTTCCAGTAATGTATTTCACCAGACGTTATTTTTATTATTTCAGTATAGTTTTACTATGGTTTTGTCATTGGAGAACATTTTTGGTTAATTTTATTTTGTGGCTATGTTTGAGCCTACTTATAAGGGAGACAGCTGTACGACTGTCTGTTACAATGTGAATTTTTTAAACATTTATTGGCTTCTGGTGACCATGTGACTCTAAAGAGGGTTTTTAAATTGGTTCATTTGTTTATGGTGTTATTCTGATGAAGTCAACTGCTATAAGCTGACGGAAGTGCTCAGTAAATGTTTCCTTCTTTTTATAGTCCATGATTTGGTTTTGTCTTCTTTTGGAATTATATTTTTGTTTAATGTTTTTTGTCCAGGTTACCTAGTTGTTGGCTGTACATAATGTGTGATAGTAGTCCATGTATTGTAGATACATCTGTGACTGTACCCAATTCTGCACAGACTGCTCTGCAAATGCACACTGGACAAAACTGTAGTTGTTTGTCTAATCACATTTCTTTCACAGGTTGCAATTCTGTTGATTAAACTCAAAATAGCCATTAGGTTTATACAACAGTCAAATACTGAAAATGCAGTTGAAAGGTATAGGCATATAAGTAACTAACTGAACTTTCTCTTTGTAAAAATGTCTTATTGTATTTATTGAAAAAGTAATATATACCTCTGTTGCTGCTATTTTATACGTTATTACTTAATTAGCATGTAGAAAAAAGTTTTAGAGCATTTCTACAGTCAGGAGCTTACAAGAATATTAAATGTGTACATCAGAAATAGTTCACTATAATTTTATTTTGTAGTTTTAGAAGTTCCTTCTCTCCATGGGGGGGGGGGTCATAATGATA
>NC_056748.1:334306639-334421639 GCF_019279795.1 Protopterus annectens | reverse complement strand
CATGGCCTTGCAGATCAGGCTAGTTCGTCTAATGGGCCTATAAGTGCCTAGGTCAGTGGATGCTCCACCTTGTGTAGAGGGATGACAGTGGCTGTCCTCCATTCAGCTGGGATGAGGCCGGTGCTCAGGCTCAGTGTTTTTGTAGCTCAACCACTTGACACAGATACACACACACATACGTGTATGCATGTCCTGAATGTAAACAACTCAGTCATAAATGATCTAGTATAACCTTTCCAAAATAAAATGCTTGTTTGAAAATTCCCTGCAGTCCCATAATGGGAAGCTCACCTTCCATACCTCCTTACATAATTATACTGCCTGCCCCCACAATTGTACAGCCATGAGGAACACTGAAACACACTAATAGCACAAATACAGTTCACACATGAGCCACAGTCTCACCATTCAAATATAATAATAGGAAGCATGGTTAGGGAAATAAAATGGCAGGGAAATTGGACTGACAAGTTACTGACTAAAAAATAGATGCCACCAAGATGTAGGGAAGCCCTACTTCAGTCTTCTGCCATGTCACCAAGATGTAGGGAAGCCCTACTTCAGTCTTCTGCCATGTCACCAAGATGTAGGGAAGCCCTACCTCAGTCTTCTGCCATATTTTACTAAGTCTAAGTACAAAGACCATTATGACTGTAAACTGGTATTTACTGTCTCTCTTGATTACTCATGATCCCTTCAGTATTGAGCCTTTAGTTACCAAAGCCATTTTCTCTTTCCCAGCACTGCCACTCACCCCCTTTCATTTCTGCCTTGTGTAAATTCCCTGTTAACTGTAATCTATCTCCTTCCAGTGCACAGACCCACAACCTTCCTTTCTCTGTGCCTGCATTGTTTGCCTTGCTCAGTGTGTTATATCTCATCCCTTTCTTATACTTCCTATAGTTGCTTAGAAGCATTATCCAGTATTCTATATATTTATTTTTCTGTCCCACTCTCTGGCTATGTATACTTTCCTACCCGCTTCCTGCTTTCTCTGTGGTGTGGACTCCTGCATGACTGCTGCTGTCATTGCTGCCTGTTCTTCCTTCCACCTTTGTTTTCTTCTACTTCTTATGTCATTATGGTCATCTTCTCTCATCAAGTTGCTATGTACCACCATATTTAACTGTACTGCACTGACAACTTCTGCCCATGTCCTCCTGTTCTCTTCAGTCCTACTGGTCTCCTTTATCCCCCTCCCCCAGTCCTTCTCTGAATGTTTTCATCTGATTATGCAATCGACCATCATAACTAGTATCCATATTTTTCCCCAAAGTTCCTAAACCCCACATCCATTACCAATGCCGAGCTCCCTCATGGGGTAAATCCCTGACCCACATTTCCACATCATGAACACCCCCATCCAGTCTGTAATGGTCCTTTCATTGTGTTCCATTCTTGTGCTTTTATAACCACACACACACACACACTTACTCGAATATTTGTTTTTAATTTATTAATCCCAACCAAGCTTTTCTACTTCCTGCATAGCAAATACCAGAAAAGTTACAAGTTTTGACTTATATTTTTGTAACAAGGAATGTTCTGCTATGCATATCCTTTTAATGGATGATTGAGGAGAAAAGATCTAAAGAAAAATATAGCGTAAAACAAAAGACACAATGTAAAATACAGTTTTCACAGAATATTTACAAAGCATACACACACACACACACACACACAAACATAGAATGGTTAATTATTCATTTGTGACAGGTAAAGCTAAATCAGAAATTCCCTAGAATCTCAAAAATAGAGAATATTCTATTGTTGATGCACACATTTGTGATAAGAAGATCATGAATGGATATTTGACAGAAGTTAATGTTTTTGGTGGCAGACCCCATAACCTCCCTATGCAGCCTGCAAACCCACAACTCTCACACTTTGTGAATGGAATCACCTTAAAGGCTGCCATTACTTGGAGAAAACCCAATGTGCTTTGATACAAAAAACATAAATTTGTCTTTCTCCATCACTCTCAGCTCTCTAAATTAGCACCAGTTTCAAAACACAGGTTTGTAAATTTCAAACACCTGTGTTTCAGCAGTATCCATACCTCCCATTCATTGTTTAGAGAAGGGAAAACTGATAATAAAATTACAGAGGGGTTATCTTTGCTTGGTGTGGCGATCTAAACAAGCATCTTGTTTTTGACAAATTGTGACCTGCATCCTCATGAATCGTGTTGCCCAGCTGTACATGTTCTTTGTTGCAAGGTCACCATAACAGTGGTAGCACTGCTGTTATCTATCAAATTACCATTAATGGCATTAACTCTATTTATTTCAACATTTTAAATTGTTTCATGATTTTTCTTTCTGCATTGGATAAATTATTACTAATGCATTATTTTTCAAATCAGAATTCTAATTTCTTTCTTTAAATGCTATACTTACACTAGTGATTTTTTGTTTCACTAGCAAATAATACCTCAGACAGCAGAACGGTATAGAATAAATTCACACTTCATTAAAAATAATGTCAGCGTGTGAACAGCAACAGTACATCTGACTTTGATTTATTCTAATATCTAGATATTTTTGCTTGACTGGGGCTCCTCATCCATTATTGTGCCTTATTTCCATTACCTTTCCCTTCCCTCCTCTTGCTTTTACAAGCAGTTCATTGAAGTGTCTTCTTTAAAAAAATGATTGTCATTCAAGGGGAATCAACAAAATATGCTTAATGTATGAGAATACAGTCTGGATTCCAAAACCTAATGAGTGACATTGTGGAGATGTTCCAGCATTTAGTAATGCCACCTCAAAATCTGAAACATTGCCTCCTCCCAATATCATATGCTAGGGTAGAAACTCCATTGTCTAACAAATGTTAAGGCAACATTTAAGTTGATGTGGTACACACTATGCCAGGAACAAGTAATGATACTGAATTTCAACCTATTTGTAGCATAATCCAATGACAGCTGATCCCATCACGTAGCCACTGACAAGTTCCATAACTGGCCATCCCCACAGTGCTTTCTGTATAATAGCAATAACATTGGATGCAAGCATGCATTCTGACTGGAGATATGTTTGTCATGTACATGATATTATGGCCACAAGTGAGCAGAGGTAGCTTACTTTGGGGTATGAGACCAAATAGTATGATTTGTGTCTTCCCCAGTATACAAAGGGTTAACATAAAAAGAACAGTAGTGTGCAGGTAAATGGTAGCCACCATCCCTCCCACGAGAATCTTAAGCTACTGTAGACAGCTCCACTTGTCTCTTAGATCTGGTACTAGAAACATTTTTGGCTTTCTACCATATTATGCTTGCTATGTCAGTACCACCATACTGGTGAAGCTGTGACTTTAAAGTAATGACCCACAGACTTTAATGGGCATTTTGGATACTTTGAAGTTGTACAGCAGTAATCTATGCAATGAGAAATTTGGAAATGTGGAAGCATAGAACACTCGGTTCCTATTTCTGAATTGGGCATAGAATTCAAACAGACCTTATTACCCTAGATGGCTTGAAGATTAACAGACCCCTTTTGGGGATTTGGGCATGGAGTTACTACCTGGCATAACATGCTATGTCAGGCTTAATGTATTTAATATTCTCAGAATATACACAGTTGATGAAAGGTGATAAGGAAAAATACAGTAAGTGATTAGAAATCGGAAACAAACACTAAAAAGCGAGCTGAACCAAAAAATGTGCTGATATGAGGACAAGAACATAGGATAAAACTTGTTTGCAGATGAGTAGAAAGTAGAGATAGCCTAGTGAAGAGAAGAATGTGGGGAAGTAACAAATAGATGGGGTGTAGGTGAGAAAAAGAGTACAACATGGAGAAGATGAAGAATTAGAAAAGCAGTATGAGTGGAAAATGAGTGAGACTTGAGACAAGATGGAGGAGTCAACAAATAAGTGGAGAGATGTTAGGAAGAGTAATGTATCAGGGATAACTTGCATTATGTGATACTGTGAAGACAGGCTTCATTTATCATTGCTGATGGATGGTAGTTCATCTGAAGCTGTGAATAGTACTAATATGAAGATCAGCAAAGGTTGAACATTCAGTACTTGAAATGCACTGTGAGCATAATTTACATAATCAAAGTGATTTTTGTAATGAGTCCCTTAAGGAAGTGAGTTGTTGCTGAGCACAGAATCCTTACAGCAGTTACTGCATTACTAAAGACTTTGAAAAACACTGGTTACAGTAAATAAATTCATGAATAATGATGATTTGGGTAATTGTATCTTTCAGGTTAATAAAATGTACTTTATTTTCTAGAAGAAAGGGGGATTCAAGTCTTGCTAGATTCTGGAAACATAATTTCCCTTGACAAGTGTTCTCCAGTGAGGTTAATAATAATCAAAATGTGTAGGTAATAATCCAGATGAATGGAAGACAGCAACGGTTATCTTTTTTCACAACTGTACTGTGTCAACAGATACAGAAGGTTTTAGATCCACAAGTCCATCCAGCCTTATCGTTATGAAATTGATAAATAAGGACATAGGTAACGTACAAACCCTCAACCAAAACCAATTTAGATTTATTAAGGGCAGCTCCTGCCTACTTAACCTCATAGGCTAATATGTTATTACTAGGCTGACTACCCCAGTAGGGCATTTAGCAATTAGCTATGCTTCCCAAATGTATTTGACAAGTTTTGGTATCCTAGGGTTATTTATTCTAGGGTGGTTAACCATTCACAGGCTGCCCCTGTCTTATGGAAACATAGTTGCCAAACTAGGGATACAGTTCTGCTTCCTCATCCACTGGTCCAAGTTACACTTGAATTGGATTAGGGAACATCTTTGCTTCATATGGGAAAGTTGCTCAAGAGAAGAGTAGCCTCTCAGACACACAGCAGTCCCTCCACATATCCATATTTATATTGCAGATGATGCTTAGATCCATCAGAGGATGCTTCATAGGCCAGGCACAGATCACCTCAGTCTGTAGGTGAAAGAGTACAGAGATAGGGCTTTCAGACAGTCCATGTAGGACATGCTGTTTACACACTGTGTTCCTTTTGTGAGGAACCTCTGTGGTCACTCCATTTGTTGCATATGCTTGTTCAGGTACATACTGAAGGGAGCATTGTACTCAACGATTGACTTCATGAGAACCCAGTATAGTGAAATAATGACATCCATGGATCTAGATTATATACCCTTGTTTATAAACTGAGCATCATGGAATGATTTCCTTAATAACATAGACACATGATGGTCAAAGTTCAAGCTACTGTTTATATGTGTCCCCAAATCCTGATCACATGGTCTACTTTTAGGGGTGTATTATTGATGTGTCAGTTTCTATGAGTATCCATCTTCCCAAATGATAATATTATGCATTTCTTGGCAATGAGTTTTAGATGGTGGTTCTGGCACCAGGTCTTCTTGGATAATTATTTCTTCGATGGATTCTATATATGCACCTATTTTACAATCATCTACAAACTTGGTCAGGCAGAGGCCCTTGATGCTGGCCTTGACTTCAGAGAAGTAGATGTTAAAAAGAAGTTGGCCCAAGTACCAAGTTCTGAGGGACTCTGCTAGTGATTGGCATTTTTGTAGATAGAGACTCATTGGGGTCCTATCTATTAGACAGCAGGCTATCTAGTGGCTGACATACAGGTTTATACCTAATTTCATGAGCTTGTCTACAATGTCCAAGTGGGATATTGTGTTGAATGCTTTGGCCATGTCAAGGTAGGCAGTATTCATGGTTTTGTCCTTCTCCGTTGCTTTAGTAACCTTCTTGAAGAAGCCCACCAGGTTGAAAAAGCATGACCCTGCCCTTGATAAGACTGAAGTGGGTTGGATCCAGTGTCTGAAGGTTTCTTATGTCATTGTTTATCATTTCATTGATAAGTCTTCCCATAGCTTTGTATTTGAGACTAGTCAGCCATATGGGTCTGTAGTTACCCAGATCCATATAATTGTCCCACCTTTGTATAAAGGGATGACAGTTACAGTCCTCTATCCAGTTGGCATAAAGGCTGTCAGGAGTGATTCTAAATAATATCTACAAACTGAAGCACTGGATGGAACACACAGCAGATTAAGCGTATAAACCTTTAATTTGCTTTTTATCACAAAAACTTCAGCAGAAATAATGAATATAGCAGTCATCCTATATTTAAACTTCATACATCCAATAAGAAACAATCAGTAATAATTCAATCAAGTACTCAATTAAAAACAATTGTTCTAAAAATACTTACTAAAAGCATGAAAAGCAATAGTACAAAATCTTAAATTAAATATTGTCTTATGATCTTCCATCTTTTGAATCTTTTAAATATTGACCTTCAGTCTTCTATCTTTTAAAAAGAATTTAACATTAACAGTCTCATTGAGTCCTGGAAATTCATAGCTTATTACTGAGGGCATGACATCAAAGTTCAGGGTTGTGTTAATTCCACTGTATTCCACACTCATCAGGCTGATTACTGAGTATGACGTCTCCTTCATTCGGTTCTTCTCCAAACATTTGATCCATCTTAAATGCCCACATCGCTTTTGTACTAAGAAAAACATGGCCCTAAATCCCAAAAAGTATGCAGACCATCTCAAAGGTTTGTCCTTCTTTTCAGTGTCACAAAGGCTGCTAAGGGGTGATCTCTGTCTTGTATAGAGTGCCTCAATGGACCCTATTATGTCAGACGTACTGTATATTTGCAAGTCCAATGTGGGCATAAACACACGCACAACAAATTTAAATATCTTTTGCAACATAACTAGAACACCTATTAACCTATAACCAACTAGTAATAACTCATTCAACCGTATTTCATCCTGATAAATGTCCATCTATCAACAAACTAGTTCAACCCAATTCTAGCAGCAGAACATTAAGGTCTTCTAACAAATTACTTCTAAAGGTCAGCAAATCAAATAACAGTTACAGGGATTCTCTTTACTCACACAAAGGGGCCAAAGCTTGGAATGACGTGCCCCAATACATTCTCAAGAACTACAATACTCCTAAATTTAAACAATTACTTGGGGAACACCTCAAGAATACTTAACTCTGCTCCTGCACTAAACCTGATTAAATTTCTAGAATGTGCTACTCTCTTTAACTTTTCTACACCTAATTTCTTATTTCACTTTTCTTCCTACATTTCTCCCTCACCTTCCAATGGTACTCCAAAAAAGGGTTATTAATACATTCATTCGGTGTTTTATCTCCCCCAGCTTTTTTTTTTTCTTTCCTTCAGCAGGTCCTATATGTTTACAAAAATTAAGTATTGTAAGTCTTTTCCTTCCTCTGATATTCCTTCTAGTTAATTTATGTACCGTATGCATTTTGTATGGTTGACTATAAGCAAATCAAATTTTTATACTGTAACTATATGCATTCCTCTAATTGCCTTTCATGACAGTACACTATTACAACTGTCATCTCAATGCCAGGTTACTGTTTTTGTCTTCTGTATACTATATTAATTCTTTAATTTGCTTTTGTAATTGTACTATATTGAACTTTTGCAGCGCTGTATTTGTGGAGCTTTTATCCCCGGGCCTCTGCTGAAAATGGGCCAGCTTAGGCCCAGATGGACACTCCCGGTAAACAAATGGAAAAGTGTAAATAAAATAAATAAATATTGCTCGGAATACCACTTCTTTGGAAGTGTCTTCCTGCCCACATAAAGGAAAGTGCTTATCTTATACTACTTAAATGTAATCCTGATGAATGGATGTGTAACTGCAGATTCATCCATGGTTTAACACCTTTGTCCCTCATGGAGAGGGGCAGCACATAAATGTTCTACTCATCTCTGGGATATTTGAACATAAAATATAAGGGCTAAAAATTTCACAGGAATACATGGCTTGGCTTCAAAATAATCTCACAGATCAATAGCCTAGTAAGTATCTATGAACTTAATAACTTGTAAACATTTGTGGTGACAGTAAAGAGTGCTTCGTTATACACGGAAATTCAGAAAATTCTTAGGAAATCGTTGCATCTTGTGGCTATAACCCCTGATTTAATACATGATGTGATATTTAGAAAAAAAATTCCATGTGTTAAACAAATATGGAAAATGTGATAGTAGGGCAAATCTGTAGATCCAGTGAATCAAGCTGATATACACATGCAGCATAAAAATCAAGGCAGTGACGCTCATATACAAATCCAAAACAAAACCTGAGAGAATGGAGATGACATAGAAACTTCAAAAGGAGCTAGAATTTGGTTACGGTTAGACAGTGCAAATTAATATGTCTGTTATCAAAAGTATTTATTATTATTTATTTTATTTCTTTTATTTATTTAAAATTATTATTATTATTATTATTATTATTTATTTATTTAAAGTATGCCCCAAAACTGTAAGAGTTATTAGTACACCAACTGAAAATAAATGATAGAAAAGTTATGTGAGGATAAATATACACACACAATTGTCCAAGATGCATTAGTACAAACAGAGGTGATAAAAATAGGAAAAGAAAGTCACTTTAAGTGAGGGTCGTAGAACAAAGTGAGTGCAGAAACTGAGAAAAAAGCACGAGAATGCAGAGTTCTGAGCTACTTAATGCAGAATCCAGTTAAAGGTGTACTACAAGCAGCAGGAATTTCAAACAAAGAAAAAGGTAAAATTGCCTACAAATTTTATTCTGAGAAACTCAATGCGCTGAAAGGGCAACATAAGGAAGTAAAGAGTGGCAGGGAAGAGCTACTGAAACGAAAAGAGGGCACTTAACGGGCCTGTGCTTTTAGCCAAGAACGTAAAGCAGGCAATTTACATTTCGAACGGCCGTTTGTGGAGGAAGTGTCACAAGATACTACAGAGCAAGTGTTTTAGGGAAAAGAACTGCATCGTCCACTGTAAAGCAGGGTATGAAAAAGGTCATCTTGAGTCTGTGAATTTACAAGTAAGCCACTTAAATTTATTTAGTAAATAAAGTAAGAGTATAACCAAGACCAAAGGGGAAGATGGTAAATAATAATATCAAAGTAAACAATTATAGCATACCCCTATTTTGATTTAAAATATAATCTCTTTCACAGAATAAGTCAAAAAAGGAAGGAAATTCTTAATCATTTACTACTGCCTAAATCTTATAGGGCACTAGTAATGAAGCTAGGTCATAGGCATGTGTTAGAAGGTCACCCAGGGATAGAAATACTAAGGCAAAGGTATCAGCCTTATTTTATACTACAATAATGGCAAACAGAAATAAATAATTCACAGCTTCATCCAATAATAAAACCTTTATCCCCCCTCACATCTCAGCTGCTAAACCTCAGTAAATACAGAGTGTTCAGCCGTAACTGACAAATAAAAGCCTTCCAGTTACAGTTCAAATTAAACCCCAAAGGAACTGCAGTTTTATACTTTTATATAAAATACTTATATTCTATCACTTGTTTCATAGTTTTATTGCACAAATATTTACACAAACTTGCTTTAAAAGAGTTATTTGTAAATAAGCCAGACAAACTGTGGTTCTGTTCAGAATAAACGACTGGGCTAAGTGGGCTTTTGTTTTTCATGCTATTCTGACTTGCATTTCAACACATTTGCTTCCCCTATATATGCATAAAAAACAATAAAAAAAACAGACCTCATGGCATAGATTACTCATTCAGATGAACAAATGTACCTCTCCACTGCATACTTTTTCCATCAATAAATTCAAAAGAAAAAACAATCTGAATACATGCTGAATATTTCCCGCAGAGAAATATATATACCCCTGGAAGACATTCTATCTAGAGAGAGTTGCTAGAGAATTTAATGTAACTCTTAGACAAGAAATCACATAGAGTTCTACTTTATACAAGGACACCCTAGGAAATCTCTCCCATAAATTGCTAAGCACGGTATCTTGTGCAAACATATTTCTTCACAAGTCCCCTGCCATATCATGAGACAACACATTTTACTGGGCTACAAAAAAATCTGCCTTTTTAGCAGTATTCACTTCTTGGCTATCATGAAATATGGTTCTATAATATCTCTCTGTATAGACTGTGCCACCTTCCAACTGGAAACATGAACATCATGTGGATCGTAACTAGACAACTTTGCCTCAGCCAAAAAATTCTGTTTGAGCACAACCTTCTTATCAAAAAAATCATGATTACCAAGCTACAAATAAGGTGGAATATTTGGTGACTAGTCTTATTTAGGTAGTCTGAAGTAGCAGCAGGTTTCTTATAGATTTTATTCAAAATTGTATGGTCTGTTATACCTATGAGTGACATCTGAAAAATCACAAATTCAGTGAAAGAAGAACCAGACCGATGATTACATAAATCATGAACAAATTCATAAGGCCAGTGTTGTTCCCCTTCCACATAAATTGCAGGTCACCCATTACATGGCAATAGTGCTTTACTTGCTTCTGTAAAATATCTAGATTTAAAAATATATTCTTGTTCAGATAAAGTCATAGTCATATTACCAGAGGCTGGAGCAAAGCAGGAATCCATGGCAATACCTTTCTTGTGAAAGAAAATTCTCAGCAAAACGAAATGTTATTTGCCACACGCAAATGTGCCAGCTCCATGATATAGTGACTAGCTTAAGTATCACCCAGGAAACTTAAAAGTCTTAGCTCCAAAATGATGCTCAGTATTGTGTGTGCTTTCCACATATAATGTAAACTACAGCAGGTCAAATCTGGAATTTTCTCAAACACATTTACATTATAGCTAACATGAAGCTGGCTGTAAAATAGGTTTCACTAAATATTTACTGTGTACCTTGCCTACATTCTGCAGGGAATGGCCTATACCAGACACTATGCTCTAAAAGGGAACAGGAATGGAATTTATGTCATCTTAGGTAAACAATAACATGTCTGTTTTTTTAACGTTCTTTGTCCCCAGTACCGGACAACCTTCTGTCTCCTCCTGGCCAATCAACCGATTTGTCCCACATTACCAGGATTAGGGTTGACCAAAAGAGGCAATCATTTAGGCAGCCATCTAGGTGGTTTGAGGATTTTCTTCTTAGCCCTATGAGAACCATGGACACACTACTTGTGGAGTCAGAGAGGTCATGCACCTACCTCACTACTGTGGTCCGCCCTCACTTTCACTGGGGACACTGCCAGCAAGCAGCACCACTATCTCCCTTCAAGTACTGGAAGTGGTTTTCCAGGTCTCCACCAGAGAAAATGCACTTTTATATTTGCTCTCTAAACAGACTATCCCTCTTACCTCCTCTCCCTCCCTCCCTGCATAGCTTCTCAAGTGTCAGGGCTGCTACTCTAACCCCAGGTGCTTGGTTTCCAGTAAGGTCTCCATCCCCCTGTAGCATGAAGCCAGAGAGAGTAAACAATAAATGTAGCCATTTTGGAAGCAACAATATACATCTTCTTAGTCTCATCATCCAAAAAAACTTTTAATTTTATCCCCTTTCTTAACAATGCATATAAATCCTGTCACTTTCCCTGTCAACAACATTCGAAGTGGAAACATCTTTTATGTGTGTAAAATCAATATTAACATATTGTTCAAAATTCATAACCACTAGCTTCTTTCCTTTATCAGCTTGTTTAATTATTAGTCTGGCATCCTTTCTTAAGTGCCAGGTAATGCTGTTTATTCAAATTAAAAGCTTTGGTAATGATATTAAATGTACTAAAACGTAAACTGAGTTCATAGTTTAATATTTTATCAAAGGTTCTAATAATATAATTTCTTTAACGAGGAACAATTTGAGGTGCCATGGGAATAAAATCCTTACTACTGGATGGTGTTATCAATAGCTAGCCAGACTTGCATAATGAAAGAGAAAGAAAATGTCTGTGTTTCTTGTCCAGAATATCAAAAAAACTGCACTCTATCCTGAATGTAACAGTACCCTTTGAATATACTGGGAACCCTACTGTTTATCAGCTGATAGGTAATCGATGCTCAGGATGTTGAACCAGAATCTCTTTGTGTCCTGTCAGAGTGTCTAGACTCCAAGAACATCAAAAAAGGTTAACACTGTTTTATCCTGTTTCTCTCTATTTTTATTTAGTATGCTTGTGTGTCTGTGTGTGTGTTTTATATACACACACACACACACATGTATATATATATATATATATATATATATATATATATATATATATATATATATATACACACATATATATATTATATATATACATACACATACACACACAGACATATATAAATATATATATATATATATATATATATATATATATATATATATATAGACACAAATATCTATATATACATACACACATATATATATATATATATATATATATATATACATATATACATACATACATACATACAGACAGACACACACTTACACATATATATGTAGAAAGTTCCCAGTGCGAGGGCCTGCCCCCATGACATTGATTAACAATCTCCCTAGGTTGTTTTGGGATTGAATAATCACATCTCAATTAAATGAGATGCTGTTATTCATGGTGGACACAGACATATGGCTGTGTGCATCCAAGGATTGTTAGTAAAATCTAGCAGTTGGTAACAGTACATAGCAGTCATGATGGGATATGCTACCAAATTTCCATAAGCAGTATGACTGTATAAAACTGATGTTAGGTCTATTTCCTGGGAAGTGGTAATCCCTAAGGGATTATATCATGAATGGTCAGTACGTTCTAAGATTATCCTTTAAAAAGTCCACAATATCATGACGACCATCCATAATATTGACAAACCAAATAACTAATAACTAGTAATCAAGACAAAACCCAAGTAACAGTCAACTGGGAGATTGAGAAAGCTTCCCAATTCACTCCAAAAATGTTGGAACTCCAAAATGTACAAAAATTAATTTATTTTGCAAATTTAAGCACTTTCTTTCCATTAACATACTTTGACTTCATCAGAACTGATAAACATCTTCTTACAAATATTTAAACCCTAGTAACAGGAAATCACGTGGCCAGGACAGAAAATCAAAATAATGTCAATTAATACTAATAATTTGTGTTATGAAAATGCTAAAAAAAATATAAAAATAATACAAATACATTATAGCAAATTATATTTAAAATGAGGACTGTCACAAGTTGGCAGCCCATAATCTTACCACACTACTTATTGATAAAACATCATTTAATCCTGGATAAACACTTGCCTGAAGCCTAAACTGCCATAATAATTCACGATATTCTAGTCTGTTCCCACACCCCACCTCTCACATTTGGTATTACCCGTTCTAGTACAAAAAGAATTCTTATGCTCCTTACATGGTAAGGTATGTTTAAAAAGTACATTGTTATCATTACTGTTTTTTATGTCAGAATAGTGTTTGTAAATGCATTTTTAGAACCCACTCCATTTTGCCAACATAAAGCCCATGGCAAAAATCAGAGAAAGCAATGAACACAACCCCAAAGCCATTGCAATCCTAAGCACTCTCCAATCTAAACTCATAGTGGGAACACGTCAGTTTAAAAAATTGCCCCTTGTAAATATACTTGCATTGATGACAGCAACCATACTTGGTTATCTCTAAATCGTTTTTTTCCTTCAGTGGTTAAATTACTGCCTCTTTTGAACATTTACAATTCAGGTTCCGCTTATAAACAAAATGGGACCATTGCTCTCAATGGCTGCTCAAACAAGCATATCACTAAAAATGCCCTGTACATATTCTGAAGCTATCTACTAGAAATGGTCATCTTCGTGTGCCACATTGAGACATAATGCTCCAGTTTTTTCCACTGGACAATGCTGATCAGATGCAGCAGTGCTGATTGCAGTATACCACAGACTACCATTCCTCCATTTTCTAACTATAATATTTTTCTGCCTTTTAACACTTGCCAGAGGACAATTATGCCATGATCATAATTACTCCATCTCCCACTCTGTCACTCATCCCACACTATACAACAGTGCACTAATAGATATTGTACCCTTGTCTTCTTCAACCAAGCCAGCTAAGCAGGTTCGCACAAGATGATGTACTGATGTGTCATAGACAGTGAACACTGTCCTGGTTCCTCACTCGTCTAAGGCAGATGTGCATAAATATTAATATCATGCTGCAGGAAGTTGCAAATCATGTGGCACACATTCCTTAGAGAAGGCAGTCTGATTAAATACCTCATAGAACCTAAACCATCTGGGTGTTAGTGTCTCACAGCAGAGAAATACATCTGTAGAAATATATGTATTTTCAAGTACTGAATATAATTCTCACTGAAAAAACAGCAGAGAAATACATCTGTAGAAATATATGTATTTTCAAGTACTGAATATAATTCTCACTGAAAAAAAGCTAAGTACAACCACTACGAATTTTCCCATTGCAATTACATTGGAAGGTTTGTATCTAAAATTCTGATGTATTTCTCACTGAGAGTGAACATTGTTAAAAAGCCTAAAAAGGTATCATGTGCCATAATTTCCACTTTTTGCTGAAGAAGCCTTGATGATTCTATATATATATATATTTTTTGAGGAGTAGAACAATAAAATTGCAGTAGTTGTTGAGATGTTATTGTGAACTCAAAAATAACATGAGGACTCAGGATGCTACAGAAAACATAAATGCTTTATATTACTGAGCTAAAGAATCCAGTCAAAGACTGAAAATGGAAGCTCCCTGATTCAGTCAGGACAGAACTGGTTGTATAACAAAAAAAAAATAAAAAAATCAAACAAGGGACAAGCTATTAAAGGGGAAGATTTGATCTTATCAAACATTGTGCATGTATGCAAAGCAAAAAGAATTACTAGCAAATATCCAGTGCTTAACAGATTGTATAGTACATTATGCAACTTACTAAAGCAAACAAAGCTAACAGCTGTTGAAATATTAACGCATTTAAACTGACCCACTTAGGCAGAAAATAATCTAAGTGCAGCTAATTTGTTTGCATAATTCTGTTTGTGATCTCAGAAACTCAATCATTGTGCCACTGTAAAATTTCTGGATTGGAAATGTATGCTTCAATTGTATACTTATCACATTTACACTAGGCACTGGTGCTTACTATAGTATCATTATGGAATACAGGAAGACAGGAACATACTAAGCAAGCTATCACTGGGATCATAAGATGCCCAGACAGATATACCTTTAAGCAGACAAACATTTTTGCCACCCATTTCAAGCACGCAATAGTGCTCAGTTCCCAAAATGAGCAGGGCAGTACATGGTAAATTGTGCAAATTCATGTCTACCCATCCAGTCATCAAAACTGGCCTGAAATGTAGCCAAAGCAGTACCTTGTTTAATCCGTAGTGGTAAATTATTCCATAAATTAAGAATACTCTGAGTTTGGAATATATCTCTCCAGAGAGTTTCGTTTAGATGCTGGTGTAGATTTAAGTCCTTACTTCAGGTGTTTCTGGAGACATAGGTTTGGAGAAGTAGGAGGTCAAGTAGGACACGGTCTTTCATGGCTCAAAAAGTGAGACACGTGTATTTGATATATATATATATATATATATATATATACACACACACACATATGTGTATGTATAGGTATAGTAGCAATCGTTGAAGCTAATTTTGTTATATTAATATCGATGAACAAACATGCTCTGAAGTTCTTCCTTGACCTATGCAAATTCTGAAATAGTGATTTTGCAGGAGGACAAGCCCCCCCCCTGCACCCCCATACGATGGGCTGCACCCCCACACCCCCTGCTAATTACCTGATCTGTCTTTGAGGATGCACAAACTGCTGGGAAAAGATATACCTTCTAACCCTGGGACTGTGAGATCTCATAAAACTGCCAACCAACCATTTTGTTGACCAAAGTGTGTTGACAAAACAAAGGTTGATTTAAACTATAATTGAAGACCACCATGTAACCCATATACATACATACAAGACCATATGATAGAAACTTTGAAACTTCAAATGTTTGAATGGAGATCGCAGTACAGCGCAGAATGGGAAATTTACTCTTTTTCAAAATGTAGTGTGATCTTGGAGTTGGTACATTTAATTAGCAGGGGGTGTGGGGGTGCAGGGGGGGCTGCAAAAATCTTAAAAATAGAATGTTTTTGTTTTTTATGTTTTTTAATGTTCAAAGTTGTGAAACATCGATCATATGGTCTCAGCCATATGAATTTCAATGTTTCGGAATTTGGATAATTTATATCAGTCCATTGAAATGGCTGACGATCGAACACCAGATGTTCGAACTGTGAAGTTCGAACACTGATTATCGCGAAGCCACAGAACACCGAATTCTTTGCCAGGGAAAGAATTTGGTGGGTCATTTCTGTGCCTTTGCGATTATCAGGACTGTGGTGGGAAGTTACAGGTCGGGTTCAGGTAAGTGTGCGATTGTGTGGACATTAGGGTTAGGGCGCGGGTTAGGTGAGTTAGGGTTAGGGTGCTGGTCAGGTGAGTGTGCGATAGTGACGGACCTTAGGGTTAGGGTTTGGGTTAAGGTAAGTGGATAGATAGTAGTGTATGAAACTGTTTAGTGTAGGGTTAGATGTAGGATTTTAAGTGTTTGTGTGTGGATTGCTGTTTTCTGGTGTGCTTGTGTTGTGTGTGTGTTTCTTGGAACAGCGATTTTTTTTCCCTGGGAAAAAAAAAATCGCTGTTCTAAGACTTTGATGTTTTTGTACTTTGTGGTTATAAGTTTGAACATATGGTGTTCAGACTTCAGCCGTTTCAGTGAACTGATATAGACCCGATCCAGATATATGTATACACTAACACGTATATATATATATATATATATATATATATATATATATATATATATTTATATAGGTCTACTTCACTTTACTGAAAGCTCATTTGACTGAAAGTCATTTGACTGAGCACACGATTGAAAGCTATCTTCACTGAAAACTCATTTGACTGAAACTCATTTCGTTGAAAAGTATATGCCTCTTTCCCCATTGTAGTGTGATCCTGGAGTTAGTATATATATATATATATATATATATATATATATATATATATAGTAAGTGTGGGTGTAGCCCCCCACATTTGGGGGTGTGAGGGGCATAGCCCCCCCCCACATACTTTGGGTATATATTGTCTTCTAAAAAGAGTTATTCATTGGAGTTGTAAGTATCCATGTATATGGTTTAAAATGTGTGAAATAGGTGGGGGGCTATGCCCCCACACACCGCTTTACTATATATACTAACTCTAGGATCGCACTACAATGGGGAAAAGGGCAGATACCTTTCAACGAAATGAGTTTCAGTGAAATGAGCTTTCAGTGAAGTGAAGTAGACCCATGTGTGTGTGTGTGTGTGTGTGTGTGTGTGTGTGTATATATATATATATATATATATATATATATATATATATATATATATATATATCTATATATATATATATATATATATATCTATATCTATATATATATATACATATATATATATATGGATCTACTTCTAAATCCTGAAATCTCACAAGAGTCGAAATTAACGGGTCTATATCAGTTCAACGAAACAGCACATCATCGAATACAACAACCTCAAACTTCTAACCACGAAATCTAAAAACATCGAAAGCTCAGAACAGCAAATTTTTTCCCTGGGAAAAAATTCACTGTTCCGAGAAATGCACACACAACACAAGCACACCAAAAAAACTGCAATCCACACACATACACTTAAAATCCTACATCTAACCCTACACTAAACTGCAGATACAGTACTATCTATCCACTATCCTTAACCCAAACCCTAACCCTAAGGTCTGTCACTATCGCACACTCACCTCACCCGCGCCCTAACCCTAACTCACATACCGTGCCCTAACCCTAAAGTCTATCACTATTGCACACTCACCTCACCCGTGCCCTAACCCTAACTCATATACCCCGCCCTAACCCTAAAGTCTGTCACTATTGCACACTCACCTCACCCACTCCCTAACCCTAACTCATATACCCCGCCCTAACCCTAACGTCCACACAATCGCACACTTACCTGAACCCATCCCGTAACTTTCCACCACAGTGCTGAAAATAGCGAAGCCACAGAAATGGACAACCAAATTCTTTCCCTAGGAAAAAAATTGGTTATCTGCAGCTTCCTTATTTTCAGCATTCGCTGTTTTCGGTTCAATATCAGACCATTTGAAGTATTACTTCGATGATCTAATATAGACCCAAAAATAACATATTGCTGAAATCTCGTACTGCCAGTTTTTCACTGGTTAGGTAAACACTTGCCCAAAACTTCATGCAACCACACCAGACTATGTAAAACCCATCTGGGGCTGCACCCTCAGACTCCCACACTCCCCCCTAACTATATATACTGTGTGTATATATATATATATATATATATATATATATATATATGTATACATATATATATATATATATATATATATATATATATAATATAACCAACTGCAGGATCGCACTACAGTTGGGAAAATGGCATATGTCCTCATGTTGGGCAATGTTCACTTGCCCTGTGAAAAATTAGTCATTTGAGATTTCAGCCATTCATTATTTTCATCTTGTGAAAATAACATTCAGTCTTCTGTGATTTCAGGATTTAGAAGTAGACCAAAATATATATATATATATATATATATATATACACACACACACACATATATATATATACATAGTTATATATACATATATATCTGTACACCTTGTAGGTGTTGGATATATAGCTATACACTATATATATATATATATATATATATATATATATATATATATATATATATATATAGATATAGCTATTATACATATATAAAAATATATAAAGGTACACATATAAAGATAAATAGATATGTGTGCTTGCAAAAACACACATGCACATCACAACCTACAGTACACACACACCTGTGTCTCACAGCCTCTGGGACCCAGCCACAAACCCAACATGCTAGTCATAGCAGAATCTATAATGAGACACGCAGATGTGCCTTTCAGCAGCCTAGACAAGGAGAAAGTCACGGTGAGTTGCTTGTCAGGTGCTAGAATCCACCATATCATGCATGCACTCAAGTCTTTCAACAAGAGGTACTGTTATGACTCTGTCATAGTCCAGGTTGGTGTGAATGACTTGAGACGTGCCTCTGTGGACTATATGAAGAGAGACATGATTTAGCTTGCTGAATATGTGTACCAGGCAGATATGTCCATAGCCTTAAGCAGCATGCAACTGTCACCCAGAATGATGCCTCAGTATAAACAGAAAATGATTGACTTTAACAATTGGCTTAGTTTCTGGTGTCATTCCAAGGGGATCCAGTACCTGACAGTCTTGGGAGGACATGACTGATAGATGCTTTGTTAGAGATGGCCTTCATCTGTCTCCCTCTGGGCTTCAGGCATTTGACAAAGGCTCTTGCCTCCCCATAGTGCCCTTTTTCGGCAAAGTCATGAGGACAAAATTACCAACGTGAAAAATTCTTCTAAATGAAATTTAAAGGTAATACTGCTAAACGCTAGGAGTCTTGACATGAAACTCCACTCATTGCAAGCATTCCTCAACCAGGAAGATGCTGACATTTGTGCAGTCACTGAAATCTGGTTCAAAGCTACAGGGAAAACCCTAGCCTTACCAGGTTACTCATCCTAGCATACTTTCAGACCCCAAATGGAGGGCTACAAAGTCAAAAGAGGTGGAGTTTCAATATTTATTAAAGATGTACACACCTCCAAGCTGGTCAAACAGTATGATGTACAGGAGACACCCAGGTGCAGTTACTGTTGACAAAATACCTACTCAAATCATAGCTAACTACAGACCCCCAACCATGACTCAGGACTCCCAGTCCAAGTATCTGGACTTACTTGAATCTGTCAAGATTCAACCCTCTACCTTGATCTTGGGTGACTTTAACTACCCAACCTTACGGTGAAAGACTTCTTCTAGCCCCAGTATGAATACCCAGAGATTTCTCGACTTCATTAACACCAGTGCATTGGATCAGCTGGTCGACACCCCTACAGTGTCATCCTCCTTGCTAAGATCCATCCATGAAGCGATCACTTTCTAAGTCACCAACTCCCCCAAACCCCCCCCCCCCCCGTCAGGGCCAAACAAAAAATGTTTGCCAAAGCTGAATACAACCTCCTCGAAGCAGGTATAAGCAGCTTCACAGCCACCATACCTTCAGTTTGAACTATCACTAATGTT
This sequence comes from Protopterus annectens, assembly GCF_019279795.1. NCBI lineage: Eukaryota > Metazoa > Chordata > Ceratodontiformes > Protopteridae > Protopterus > Protopterus annectens. The sequence goes on along the minus strand of NC_056748.1, from coordinate 334,401,590 downwards.
CAAAACTACACCAAAAAACTATATGAACACCTACATAGCTGCATGGACTCAGCAATACGTTACAGAACCAAATCATCTTCCTCAAGGAAGAGTAAACCTGTCTGGTGGACAGCAGCCAGCAATAAACATACTCTATAATAAAAGGAAAAGATTGCTGTCCAGGACCAAGAAAGAGCAGGTGCCAAGTTGGAAGCAATCTCTTCTTAGCCTGAACAAGCAAATAAGGTCACTGGTGAAAGCCTCTAAGGCTAACCTCAAGTCCAAATTAGCCACATCCACTAGGACAATCACAAGGCCTTCCTCACATATGTCTGCAATCTCAAACACCCAAATCTGCTCTGAACTGGTGGTAAACACCACCATATACACAAACACTGTAGATATAGCCAACTTGCTGGCAGACAGATTCAGTGAAAACTTCACCCTCCCATTCCCCCCATCAGTAAACCAGGACATCTACAGCATCTGCCCCTCCCTCCCCTCATTACCAGGGAGCATGTCTTAAATGCCCCCTCAAAGGCAAAAAATACATCCTCCATGGGACACAACATCATCCCTGGCTGCGTCCTACATGAACTCAGGCAAGAGCTTTCAGCATCATTAGGCACTCTATTTAAACAAAGCCTGAACACTGGCTTTGTCCCAGCCAAATGAAGGCTACCCACCGTCATTCCTCTTCACAACCGCCCCAGGCAATTGTAGCCCCATCTGCCTAACTAGCCTGATCTGCAAGGCCATGGAATGCATTATCATGGACCTTATAAACAAGGACATTGGCAAGCTCCAAATGCTTGACCACACACAGTTTGGCTTTGTCAAAGGAAGATCATACCTGTTAAACTTGGTCAACTTCTTTGAAACAGTCACCATAGCCATGGACGAGGGTAAGACAGTGCACTCCGCCTACCTTGATCTTGATGCAATCAGATGTGTTTTCAGTCAATTGTGTTTGGTTATTTGTGATTTACTCAAAATAGCATTTAGTCAAATGTCATAGAACCATGCACTCAGACACACGCTTATGCCATAATCTGTTTATGTATATCTTAATGTATGTACATGCGACACATTGTCTTATAGTCAGATAAAGACAGATTATTACAGTATAATAGAGAGTGTGGAATGTTGGTTAGATTGTTGTGTTTTTGTTATTTGATAAGTATATTAGTTATAGGTGCTATGATGGTCTGGCATCACATCTGTAACTGATTTTCCACCTTAGGCCCATTGCTTGCACATAGTTTCCAGCTCACTGTAGTGATGTGTGATGGAGCCTGTAATTGGATGAATACTGCTGGATTTTAAAATATTTTCAAAGATCTTAAACTCTGGTAGCTTCAACAGTTTATTGTAATATTTCTTAGGAAAATAGTGCCCAGTAATTTGACAGTAAAATACTTCTACCATATTGCTAACACATTCATTGAATATGTATTCAGGTAGTCAGCCAATGAAATGAGAGTATACTTTATCATGGTCAATCTGCTTACTGTAGAAAGAGTATATGACCCATGTAAACTGATCAGGATTACTGAAGACGAAGCACGGTGCTCATTTTATGTTTTCTTTTCCTTTCCTCACCTTTGCTGGTACCACTGAAGATTTGTTTGATCTTACTATAAACTTGGACATGTCATTGGCTTTGAAGGATATCACAGTCCTTTTTGCTTTTCATGTAGTTCCAAAACCCACATTATATTACTCTTTGGGCAAGAGTTTTTTTTTTTTTTTTTTTTTATCAAAAGAAGATGCCACTTCCAGTACTATATGAGATCCCCTGTAAGTAGATAGCAATGCAGGTGCCAACTTTACATTAACATATTTCCATATTTCATGCATTGGTGTCAATAGAGCTTTTTTTATACTACAGAATAGATGGGTGCCATATCCTCCTACAACCCAATTCCTACCCCGCTTTGGGGATTGTATTGTTTCTAACTGACTCCCTCCAGTTGTTCAAGTGTCTTTTATTTCTTTTTTTTCTAAAGATTTCAGACATTTCTCTGTAGGGTAGAATTGTGAGCTGTTCATAGTCTCAGTAGCATATGTTATTTAAATCTAACTCTCTACATGTAAATTTTTAGGTGTTATTTATTTGCCACAAACACAACTGTTAATAGGCATTGGGGAAGAAAGTATCTTATAGTTCTTTCAAATATTCCATGAACAAACCATAACTTCTCTTGAAGAATTTGACGGTAATATGAGCCAAAAGCTACAATGGGACATTACGTTTTTAGACATTAAGCAAACCAGAAGACAGCGAAGCACAGCACAGGATACATATGGAAGTCACACGTTACCTGTGTCAATACCTTCACAGGTATAAGACCTTCATTGGTTGTCTGAGGGAATACAGCCAAAAATGAAAACATCCAGACCCAAAACAATATGCAGAAGATGAGTAAATGTAATGACTTGCTGTTATAGTGACCACAACTAATGAAGATCCCCTGGCATTAATGCTAGAGATTCGAGTATTTATTCTCCTTTCCGTGAGTTATTGTAGATACAGAGGATAACCTAATACTGATTTAAAAAATGAAAGTACTTTTACATATGAATTCTCAAAATCCATTAATTAATTCTTCTTTATTTTTTAGCTTACAGGTTCATAGGTGTTTACTAGGCTAATAACCACAAGGGCCTTTTTAAGTCTAGCCATGCATCCCAAATCTCTGACAAGTTCTGATACCCTTAATACCCTTAATAAGTGTAAGCAGGGGCTTAGGAGATGAAACATTTACAAGCAGGGGCCTGGGAGATGAAACATTTACAGGTTGCTTGTGTCCACTAGAGACATAGGAGCCAAGCCAGGGATGAATTTCCTGTTCCCCATCCAATTGTCCAAGGTGCACTTGAATTGGGTTAGGGAGGAACTCTGCTTTACATGGATGGTTAGCCTGTTCCGTAGATGAGGTAGTCTCTGGGATACATAGCTGCCTCTCCAGCAGTTCCTATTTATATCACAGGGAAGGTCTAAGTCTTTAGAACAGGTAATTCTGGTGCTGGTTTTTTTTTGTGGATTTGCAGGAGGTTCCATAAGAGTGAGATCTGGCAATGCCCTGCACTCCAGGCATAAATCTCCCCTCAAAAGCCTGTAGGCAACAGAATACAGGGATAAGGCCTTGAGGCAGTCTGCATAGGACAGTTTCCTTGCATCCTTTGTTCTTTTAGTGAGGAACCTCTGTGGACATTCCATTTGTAGAATTTGCCTGGTTACGTACACACCAAAGGGGGCACTGTACTCAATGATAGGTCTGATGTATGTGGTATACAGTAGAGCAATGACTTCCTTAGACTTAGATGCCATACCTATGTTTATAAGTTGGGCAACATAGAATGATTTCCTCACTACTGTAGACATGTGATGGTCAAAGGCTAGATTTTTACCAATTGTGTCCCTAAGTCCCTGACTATAGGGTCAACTCTAAGGGGTGTGTTGTCAATATGATAGCTATCAGGGGTGGATGACTTACCAAAGGATACTGTTATGCATTTCTTGGCATCTAGTTTTAGTCCATGGCTCTGACACCAGTTGTTTGTCTGTGTCAGCCCCTCCTGGAGAACATCTGTTCCAGTGTGGGATTCAATGACCGCTCCTAATCCACAATCATCTGCAAATTTAGTCAGTCAGAGACCACTGACATTGGCCTTGACTTCAGAGAAGTAAATGCCAAAAAGTAGCGGGCCAAGGACTGATCCTTGAAGGACTCCACTTATGATTGGCCTCTTTGTAGATGTGGACTCCCCAGTTCTAACTTCCAAGGTCCTGTCTGTGACCAATTAGTTATCCACCGGGTGACATACGAATTTGTACCTAACCTCTTGAGTTTGTCAACAATGCCTAAGTGGGGAATTATGTCAAATGGCTTGTTCAGGTCAAGGTCGGCAGTGTGAACCATTTTTCTCTCATCCAGTGCTTTGGTTACCTTCTCCAAGTCCACCAGGTTGAGTAGGGATAATCTGCCCCTGACAAAACCAAACTGGGTTGGATCCAGTGTCTGGAGGTTTACTTTATCTCTACTGATCATTTCCATGATAATTCTTTCCATGGCTTTACATATAAGACTAGTGACACTTATGCATCTGTAGTTTCCAGTAGAGGGATGACTGAAGCTGTTTTCCATTCATGAGGCACAAAGCCCATTTGGAGGGTACAGTTAAATAGTAATTCCATAGGCCCTGATAGCTCATGTTTCCTGCTATTTAGAAGGCATCCTGGGATATTGTCATGGCCCATTGATGCAATGTTCTTGATTTTAGAGAGAGCATTAAGGACCTGTTCCCTAGTGATAGTAGAGGGAGTTATATTTGAGGGTATTTCCTGATGGAAGGTTGAAGTGGAGAGAGGGATAAAGGTGGAGCTGAATTTATCAGCCAGGAGGTTTGCTATACCTTCTCACTCAGTATAGGTGGCTCCATTTTCCTTTGAGGTTGTGGACATAGCTAAAGAATGCTTTGTGGCTGTCCTTGGCCAGGAAGGCCAAACTTACCTCAAATTTCACTTTGGTAGACTTTATTTGTCCTCTGAGTTGTTTCTTTTTAGTTTGATGAGAGTGCTTTTATCCTGCTGGGTGCTGCACCTCCTAATTTGTGCCATGATTTTCTTCCTTCAGTTATACAGCCTATTGATTTTTGATTCCACCAGGGTAGCTTGTTTGAGTTAGTTCTGTACTTGTTCCTGGTAGGTACAGCTGCCTTTATACAGCTATTAACATGTTTGTACAAGGTATCTGTGAACAGTTCTGCATAGGCAGTAGTGTTCAGGGTTTATGGGGGCTTGAAAATTTTCCAGGTTATCAGTTAACAGCAGGAGGTTAGCCTTAAAGGAGTTCCTGAATATTCTATGTTTAGCTGGGGATCCAGGTTTATTCTGTAGAGTAGTCATACAGAGTTAGACAGGCAGAAATGCAATTCTTCCCTAAATGAATTTATGAATTTAAACATTCATTAATTTATCTGTTTATTCATTATTTTCATCCACTTAAAACTATGTAGGGCCATGGTCAGCTGTCGCCTGATCCAGCAGGAAAGGAGATAAGACTGTCAAGTTGGTTCTGTACAGGATGCCAGTCCAGTTAGGATTATTTCTTCAGCTGCAAAAGTCAACGTGGTCAGCAGTTAAACAACAAATACTGTATAATGAGATTCTCAGTTCTACTTTACTAATTTTTATTTATATATATATATATATATATATATATATATATATATATATATACACACACACACACACTTTGTTGATTGGGTTAGTCCGGGTAGGCTAGTGGCCTCTTTTAAGTGAAGACCCAAGGTGGTATTTATACTGCTAGGGGAAATTTGGCCAGGGCATCAGGGAATGTCTCCTACTCTTTTCGATAGGTACCATGGGATCTTTTGCATTCACCTGAGCTACCATCTACTCAAATAGATATGACTTAATTTAACATGTCAATCAAAGGATGACACACTCAGAAGTGCAGTACCCTCCCCCCTTATGCTGCACTGAGTGTCAGCAATCCATCTACTCAGTGTTGGAATAGAACACACAGCTCTATGCACCAAAGGCAGATGTACTAATTGTAAAACCACTGACACTGTGAAAGAGCCAGCCTATCCCAGAGTTGAAAAATAGTAGGTTATATTTAATTTCGACTACTAACTACAGTATGATAGTAGCATGTTTGTCTTGAGCAAAAACTTTTCTCTAGCTTCTTCAGCAGCATAACTCTTTCACATGATTGCAAGCTGCTAAAGTACATAATGAACCGTTAAAGACATATGCTGTTTCTGTTTCACATAGTGTTCACCTGAAGGCATCACCAAGCATGAAGCTCAGCTTTCATTTTAAACTTTACTGAGAATGTCTGAACTTAGGTCTCAAAAAGACCTTTCTAGGCATCATTTATTTGTGACCAAGGCACTGCTGTTTTAAATTCCATTAAAGAAATATACTGCATCACTAATGTAATTTACTGAATCACATGGTAGTTTAGAGCTTGCCTTCTTTAACACACTTATGTTAGCGTTTTTTAAATATGGTTCATCTTAACTGTGAAACAAAATTTTTATATTTGGTCAAATTTATAGTGCCTATCATGGTGCCGTGTTTAAATGTTACTTGTGTATGAATACTTTGCCCTGTGTTCTGTAAATTCCAGGTATATCTTGTTCCCAGTAAGAAAATAAATAAGATATGATGTGGCCCACCATCTCCCCTTGTTAGCAGTTATTGACATCAGTAAGTAATTCTAAAATGAATGCTCATGATTAATTTTCATTGGTTACGTAAGAGAACAGAGATCAGTACTTTAACCATTTTGTGATATAAAATGTAAAATGTTATGTGTAGTTTCCCATTGGTATTTATTTTAGCAAATATTTAGTGTTTTTCTTTGAGTTCAGTAAGTTAAAATAATTACTGCCTTCAATGTTACTAGGAATCAATTATTCTGACCACAATGAGTTGGAGAAATATGCCTCTTTTTATTTTTATTGTAACATTCTAGTTGCTTTTGGAGGTTATATTGTCTGTCCCCCAAGTTTGAACAACCTCTGTGTTACAACAGAGTTCCAGCTCCATGCATCTCAGATGGGGAAGGAGGTACTTCCCTCTCAAAACCTCTGTTTTTAAACTAGTACTGTGTGCAACTTTTGATTAGTTTTATTCTGTTAGGAAACCACATTCAATTTACTTCTGTTAACAAATAAATTAAAATAGCACACATACACATAAGTTAACAGAAGGATCTCATTCATTAACCGAAGGATCTCATTTTTGAAAATGATGTCAACTGAAAATATTTTAACTGAAAAGCTTCCATTAAGAACAATTTAAAAATGATCTGTACACTAAGTTGTGTATGTTAATATGATTGTAAATATGTTCACTTTTGATAGGGACCCCAGTAATCATTCATACTTCATCCTTCCATTTCTAATTTGACATATGATTTACTGTCATTTCAGAAAACTCATCCACTATTCATTTTACATTCTTCCCTTTAGCTTATCTACATTCATAATAATATTGCCTAACCTTTTCTCCCCTCAGTCTCTGCTGACCACCATAACAATTTTAACCCTGTCCATTATCTAGCATCATGCCTATCCCCACTTGCCTCTTGAACCTTATTACCTCTCTATGGTATAGCTTCTCCTGAAGTTGCCTAATTGCCATCTCGTGTTCTACACCTTCACCAGTATTTGCCTAACTCTTTTTCTCTCCACACGTCTGCTAACTGTAACCACCTATACTGATTCCTTCTACTACCCCCTAACTCTTCTCAGCAACCTCCTCCTACCTGAATTTCACCTGGATCTTTGTAATTCTACAATACTGATTTGTATTATAGTCTCATTTAAATCATTTGTGTCTTAGAACCTGTAATTTCAGACTTCAATTCGCATGAAAGAACCTGCTCTTCAAATTGTTTCCATTATTTTTGTTGCATTCTTGCCTGTTATAATATACTTCATTGTAATCACTGTATTCATTATCTGTTTTTGTTTTGTCTCATTGCAACTATTATATTTTAATACTGTATTTTGTTTCTTTTGTTTTGGAGCTTTTCTCCCCGGGCCTCCACTGAAAATGGTCTCATTGTGGCCCAGTGGACTTTCCCAGTAAACAAATGTCAATAAATAAATAAATAAATATAATCATATTAACTAATTAAGCATTGGTAAACGTGACACTGGAAGATGTTGCAGGTATATGTAAAGTATACCTGTGAATGCCAAGCAGTTTTCATTGTTTTGTTAAAATAAAAATGCAGTTTTTAGCTTTATAATCTAGTCACACAGTGTACTAGACAAACCTTAGTAAGATCCCTGATTTTTTTTTATTATTCAAGTGCCTGGGATTCAGTCTTGGCCTCTGATAACAGTCTGCAGAGAATATATATATATGTCTACCTTGTGCTCATAAGGGCTTTTTCTAGGTAATCTGTTTCCTCTCTCACCTCCAAAACCCATAATACTTAATTACTTAATTATTCTAAAATTGTCCCTATACATTCATATTGTGTTAACCCTTATTCCTGTAGCTTGTGTCACAGCTAGAAAGTACCAATGAACTAATCAACTGGTTAACAACTGATAAATAAATTGAGTATGTAAGTAAATGTATAGTTTTCAAGTTAGAGTGCCAATGCTGTAGCAAACTAGCAGGTGGAAATTATACCATGAAGTGTTGTAGAGGTAAAGTACACTGATGACAAAACAAACTTCTAAAGGGATATCAATATGGATGGACATTTCTGTTCTAATAGAGAGTCAGATGTGTGCATTTCTGTATTTCCCTAAAACCTCAAGGTAAACTTTGTTTCAGTTTATTGCTGAATGAATTAGTGTTTTTTTTTTACTCTGGTACTAGTCAGTACTTTTAAGACTGAAGTTATATAATCTCCACAGCTCTGATGTCTTTTTGAGGGGCAGACAAACATGTGAATAAAGTTCATAGCTCCTAATTAGAGTAGCGTTAGAGGCTTGCTCATAACTGCAGAACAAACTGTTGTAACTATGTTACAAGTGAAGTTATGTTAATTGCAGAGATAATTTCATGTTCATATAAATCTGTTCATCTCATTCTCAGTTGCTTGCTCTCATTCATTCAACAGTGAGGAAATTAGCCTCATAGAATAAGATCTGCTTATAGACTGTAAAACCTTTTGACATTAAATCAGGTATAATGTTCACTCGGTGAACATTTTTCTTGCATATTTACATATTATATCAATTATGTTTTTCCATTATGCATGCTTATAATTTGTTATTTCTTCTTGGGCAGTAGTGCAGTGAGACATCATAAAGCTGCAGGCATCAAGAATTTATATAAAAATCCATGTCATAAAATCATAAAGATTACATGGAACTGTACATAAATGATAGAAGTGCTATCTCTTTTAATAATTGATCTGTAGCCCTTAAGAAGTTGCAGCATTGTTATAATTATTGAAAAAAGGCAGTGAAGTCTGTGAAGCAGTGATCTTGTATCCCAACCTGCAGCCTCAACCTTCTGCAGGCCAAAGTAAAAGACTGCGAATAAGGCTAACTGTTCAAAATGCTGACAAGCACTGGTCAGACAAGAACACTTGTCCATCTTTGAATAAAGATCTGCTTGAACTCCTAAATGGACTGTTTTATTTTTTTGTTTGTTTGTTTGGAAAGAGGACTTTATTTTTGTTAAGTTGTGCTAAGCTGGCTGTGACCAGGATCTGACATTCTGAACAGTTACCCTTATTCCTATGCTTTTATTGTTATAATTATTGTTACTGTAATTGCATGCCATTTAATGACTAAGAAACACAATAAATTTTAATCTCTCTTGAAGTAGCATCTGGATGCAAAAGTAGGCCACTTGCTTTGTAACACTGAGCAGTTGTTTCCTACCTATTTACTATCTACAAACGTGTGTGTGCATGCACACATACGCACACAGATGCACCTTTACTACCACACCATCTTTCTTAACACCACCATAAACCTTACACTAAGAGTAATGGTGGATGCATGGTCCATAAAACCTATCAAACATTCAGCAAAGGCACGCTGCTTTGTGTCTTTTTAATGGTTTCATCACTCTTTTCACAGCATGTCCTCTCAGTCACAGACTTCTTTTTCATCAGTACAAATCTGATTTTAAGAACTAATTCAGTCAGCTTCATTTATACGTATCCTTTGAAATCACACTATAGTAAATGAATATAACTAATTACTTCTTTGGGATAATTCTATATGGAGCATGATGGTTATAATTACCTCTCTCTGTCTTTTTCCTCATGACATATTGCACCCAAGTTTTCCATGTTAAAAGTGTTTGATTTAACAACATAGTCAGGAGTCTGTGTTTTGAGCGACTCCACTTTTAAACTGTAATAAACAAGACTTTTTGTTAACAACCTTTGCTATTTGGATGAAAGTATTGTTCATGATCCACAGGGTCAAACATGGATAAACCCTGGTAAACACTATGAGGTTCCACCCTGCAGATGTCCAAGGCACAACTTTAACAAACAATGCAAATATAGAAAAATATATTTATACATATGTATACGGCATTAATTTGCAAAAAGGAAAATGTATTGCTAGCTGAAAAAAAGTCACATACTTTCTGCTTACCTGGAATTTATAACCTCTCAAAATTATATTCTACTTTCAAACTATTGCAACTATTTTGATTTATAACATGTGAACTTTTATCCATAATAAGCGAAAGCATCTAAACATGCAATAGAAAGAAGAGGCATAATTAATATATTCTAATTTCTTGCCATTTGGTAGTGTGAAGATTTTACCTCTTGTAGCATAATTCACATACCTAGTCTAGCACAAATAGAAAACTGCCCCCCATATCATATACCGGTAGTCTTCTCACAATGATCAGTATACAGAACTAACCTTCAGAGATTGCACTAACCATTAAATATAACAGCATCGGGTCTATATCATATAGTTGAAGCTTTAGATAATCGAATACCTAAAGCTTGACACCTAAACAGTGAAAGCTGCAAACTGCTAATGGCCACTTCCACTAATTTTTTCATAGGGAAAAAATCTGCTTGGCTGTTATCAGGAATCTGCCCTTTTCTACACTGTAGAGTGATCTAAGAGTTGGTATATTTAGTTAGGAGGGGGATGTGGGGGGACTCAATTAGGGTTTGAAAGTTTTTTTTTGGTCCGGCCAAGCAAATTTTTTCCCTGTGAAAAAATTTGTGGAAGTGACTGTTCATGGTTTATAACTTTCAATGTTTAGGTGTCGAGCTTTAGGTATTCGATTACCTAAACCTTCGATTATCTAATATAGACTCACAGCACCATATGTAGTGAGATTTGCATGTTTCTTTCATGAGTTCTGAAATATTCAGTGTAATGCACTTGAAATAATTTGTAACTATGGTAGAGACCCACAGTATAACTCAGAAGAGTCATTTAAAGGGTGGAATTTTGTATATATAATTAAAACTGCAGGTTGACACTTACTAGTTTTACCAAGAAACATGCTCAGAGTTATTAATCGACATATTTTTTAAGTGCTTAATTGTTTACAAAGTATGTCTTGGGCATCAGAAGATGGGAATGATACCAGTGAACCGTTAATGGTCTCTGCAGTTATTCATGACACTTATGGTCTGGGTAATCAATTCCAGAACAAAGTTGGAAAATGAAGGGTGAGTGTTTTAAGCACTTCATTTACTGTCTTTATAACAAAATAAAGAAATGTTTTTCATGCATTTATGACACAATACCTCTGCCATACTTCTCATTTCTCAGTGCAAGAAATCTGGACAAACCCAGAAGGAATGGGGAGGGGGGACAATGGCCCAAAAGTAGCGACAACATTTAAATATTGATCGTTTAAACTTAGAAAGTTGCTATAATAGCAGGTTTTGCATTATTATTATTTTCTGCAGGATATAAAGTCTGCAACTCAAATGTCTGTCATTATTTAGTGACTTCAGTCTTCAATGATTTGCCAGAAAACCACAAATTTTGTAAGGAACATATCAAAAATATGAGGGAAAAATCTGGACATTCTGCGAAAATCTGTACAGTTGAGAGAGATGCTCTGTACCTCTGATTCACCCCTTTTAGTTCTTGCATTTTAGGATATACAGTTCATTTAAAACTTGTGTAGTTTCTGCTATCACTTCAAAATTGCAAAATAAATTTTAGATGTATTGCCTAACATTTACAATTCAATAAATAATATTCCTCTCCAAGTATTTACATGTAACTGTTTTAACATTTAAATTAGCATTTTTTCATGGTTGTTACATATTTAAGTAATGTGGGACAATTTAGTTTTGAACTGGTGCTGTCAGCTGAAAAGATATAGCTTGGTTTACCAATGTTTAGTTCAAAGACGCTGATGCCAAACTGACTGTCAGCTATGTATTGTGAATTGTGCACAAAGATCTGGACAGGGCAACATGGAAAGAGTTCTATAGGCAAAGCATAAAGAAAAATGCATACAGAAAAATAACAGTGAAGCATGATCAGCCTCAAGGGACTTCCCTTCTTGTAATCAATGGTTATCCAATTAGATTCTAACTACCCAGTCATAACTATTTAAATTTACACATGGCTGTATATTATTTTAATGTAAAGAGAGAACTGTATAACCACCATTTGTAGAAGACACAACTGCATACCTCTCAACCTTTTAGACTGAGAAATCTGGACAAAGCCATAAATAAAAGTGGCACAAAGACCCATAAATATGGACAATTTCTAAATATTTCTCTTACAAACCTGGAAAATTGATAGAATAACAGGTTTTGCATTAGCATGAATTTTTCTGAAGGGTATGAAGTCTGAAACTCAAATATCTGTCATTATTTTCTAAGTTCAGTATTTAATGATTTGCCAGTAATTTGCTAGAAAACAACAATTTTATGAAAAACGAACCAAAAATATGAGGCAGAAATCTGGACATTCTGTGAAAATCTGTACATTTGAGAGACATTGCAGTCCATAGTGGTGAGTATCTCTTCTCTTCACTGTTGTGTAACATGGAGTTATTATCTCTAATATTATCTCTACATGGGACGGAGGTCTATATCACTAACACAGAGGTGCAAAATGGCTTCCATTCCTTCAAAAACAACATTTAAAGCAATTCAGTGTCAGTTTAGGTAAATCAATATCTTTAAACATTGTGATCAACATGATAATGATCATTCCTGTCTCAAATCATCATAGGTGAAGTGGCTCAAGAACTATCAGATGTGCAGCTGTCAGGAATAACAGAAGCCAGCAGCAACATTAGATGAGACACTTGTCAACAGAAATAATTTTATACAGTGAGGCATGTGTCACCAGAGAATTTGGTAACCATTTAAAATGTTGGGACCCACTAGAGTGAGTCCCAAAATATGGAGACATATACTAAATCCGAGGTGTCACGTCTTGGCATATTCCATTGTCTCTGAGGTATAGCAATCTCAGAACTGGTACATATAAGTTTGGGTGATGTGGAGGTCTTGCCCCCACATGGATGGGGTGCCTGAGTGGCTTGTCCCCCCCTGCAAAAAGAAGTTTTAAGGAGAAGAGCAATCTTTGTTATTTGCTCTTCTCCCATGTTTTCAGTCTTTTTTTCGGTATGTCAGTATTTCAACTACTCACATTTCATAAGGGAGCTGAGAATTGTATAGAGTGAAACATGTCTCACCAGAGAATGTTCCATAGTGAGGCAAGTATCAGCAGGAAGAATTGTATAGAGTGAAACATGTCTCACCTGAGAATGTTCCATAGTGAGGCAAGTATCAGCAGGAAGAATTGTATAGAGTGAAACATGTCACCAGAGAATGTTCCATAGTGAGGCAAGTATCAGCAGAAAGAATTGTATAGAGTGAAACATGTCTCACCTGAGAATGTTCCATAGTGAAGCAAGTATCAGCAGAAAGAATTGTATAGAGTGAAACATGTGTCGCCAGAGAATGTTCCATAGTGAGGCAAGTATCAGCAGAAAGAATTGTATAGAGTGAGGCATGTGTCACCAGAGAATGTTCCATAGTGAGGCAAGCATCAGCAGGAAGAATTGTATAGAGTGAAGCATGTCTCACCAGAGAATGTTCCATAGTGAGGCAAGTATCAGCAGAAAGAATTGTATAGAGTGAGGCATGTGTCACTAGAGAATGTTACAGTGACAACCAGGTGGAGCTGTATTCACAAACAGCAAGTTGACCCTCATATATACACCAATAAACACAAACACATGTACATGCAAACAGGTGTTCCACTGTAGTCACATGATAGAAAGTGTATCAGCTAACATGTATAAAACAGCACAATGTAAATCACAAGGACAGCATGATACAGGGCACACAGTGAACAGGCATGATGTTGCAATGTGGAACAAGACATAGAATGGAACATAGAGACAATGCAATGCAGACAAAATCTATATTCTATCACCTGGACAGCAAAGATCATGTAGGAGAAGACAGCAAAGGCAGATATGGTGTAACAGTACACACACACCCACATGCCGATGCCCTGCATAACACTGTAGTATCATCTGCTATAAACCCCATATTATAACATAACACCCAGAAAGCATGTCATTGGTAAAAACAGCTGGCAGCTAAGCTGCAAAAGTATTGCCCACAACACCCAGTTCTAAATATTAATATAGAACCTGCTGAGAGGGGAAAAGTGGACACAATGAAACTTATCCTTTCACAAACACATTACAAAGGAGTATATATTTATATACCGGCACATGTAAAAGGCCCCAGGCAATCACATAGCTCACCGACACACAGATTTTACCAATAACGATACTTAAAGCCACACCAGTGACATCAAATGATGCGACTGTCAGAAGGTGTTAACTTGGTACATATCACTGATAACCAAATAATGTACGAGTAGCAACTGGCCTCATGAGTATACAGCAAGTGCAAACCAATGCCTAGGGTCATGACAGCTAGATGGTGACCTAAATACCCTTTACAGTGATTAACTGTATAGCAGATTTATAATCACTTGTTCTCCGTGACTTGATCTATCTTACCAGCTGTTCATTGCCTTCCAGTACTGTCTTACCCAGAGTAAATGAAACTTGTGCAAGGTAATATTGCATGCACATGAACGAACACACACACACACACACACACACACCCAATCGGCTTCTGAGAATAGTCTAATTATACCTCTCATGTGTTAATGACCCTTTTCTTGCTTGCATGGTAACTTATTGTCACCAGCTACATCAACAAGCACACCAAGAATACAATTACTGATCACTCTTAAACCAGATGTATTTCCCTTTTACAGTAATTCACTAAGGTCAGAGATTACAATTACGTATTAATAAACAGGTTCATGGCTTCATGGATTAGTACTAGGCTAACTGCCCTTGTGGACCTTTTTAAGCCTTGCCAATAATTCCATGTGAGAATAAAACCCTTCACCTTGTGTCTATAAGGTAAACACCTTAACCATTATGCCAACCTTCCACCTTTATGCCAATAAACCATCAGTTACCAGGTGTCAAAAGTCAATAATGAAAATGCATAATACAGCGCTTTGCACGGAGCAAACAACATGAAGAAATGAATTTGCACTAGATAGAATGTGTGTGAAAGCAACACAATGAATAGCGTTACCATCTCAGTCTTTAATTCTCTCGTTGATTTCATGGCTTTGGTTTCTTTTCTATGTAGCCTGCCTATCCTTGTTGTCAATGTTTGGGTTTTACCAGGTGCTACACCTGGATGATGTGTCATAGGTGAATTGCCATTCCTCCAGTTTACAAAAGGGTAAGTGTGCAGAGTGAGTCTGAGTGTGCATCTTGTGATAAATGTGACTTTTCAAAGCGCACTGTCAGAAAATGTGTGCCTTATTTGTTCACTAGCAGACTGTAGGACTTTTGGAATCTCTGGCTATCCAGTTCTGTGCTTAAATCAAGCATGTGGTTTGCAATAACTAACACAGTTGCAGAAAAATATAGAATGTACATATTAGCCTACTCAGTTATCTCACTTATCCTCAAACTATACACAGATCTGTAGGCAGGTTTTTAGACAAGAATTTATAGATGGCCAAGATGCACAATTCTGGAGCATTTTAATATATAAAAGGTCATGGAAGTATTTTCAGCTATTTAGAGAGAGAGTCTTGGGATACAGCTTAATATAGAATCAGAAGTCATATTAGATACTTGAAGAAAATTAAATGAAAGAAATCATCACTTTTCCATGTATAATCTCACTATAAAGGAATGGACAGGGCTTGCAGTGTATTGTTAATGATATGGAAATTCTTTATTTTTCATAGTTTCTCCCAAAGCCTCCGCTGAAAATGGATTGTTCCAAGTCAGACTTTCTTGGAAAACAAATGTTAAATAAAATAAATAAAATAAAATGTATTTATTGGGTTTAAGTTGTTAGTTGGCAAGACATGTCCTTGTGGCTACATTTTGTTTGGGACACATAGTTGAAGTGAAATCTAACTGCAGTGACATATAGCTGTTACAAATTTACTGTGGGCACAGACAAACATGCAGCTATGACCACAATTTCAATAACCAAATGCACGGGGAAGGGGGGATAATAGCAGGCTGTATGACAGGCATCAGCACCAGGATGCCCATTGGACAGGTAAGTGGCAATGAAAATGCACTGTACAATGGGCAATGGCTTTATTAATAGTGTATGTGGACTGTCACCTCATTGTAGTGTTTAGGGAAGATTGCCTAAAACAAATTCTACAGCATAATTTTGGCTACAACACCATGCATGGTTTTCTCTACACTGTAAAACGCTCCCATATGCTGTAGTGACATAAGCACATACTGTACAGTAAACACAACACACACATCGCTTCCCCTGCCCACATGAATTTTGTTATTGAAGTTTTTGGGTATGGCTTTGGGTGCTCTTTTGCACCCACATTGAATCTGCAACAGGCACGTCTCTAAAGTTTAATTTCATTTCACCCATGTGTCCACAACCAAATGTACCCACAATGAAATGTCTTATCATTTAGCAACCTGAACCTGTTTTTTCTAATTTGTTAAATGAGCAAGTTATCTGATCGAAGTGAACTATCTTCAGTCACAGTCCAAGAAAGTACAAAATAATAAATGAAGTGCAGTTAAGTATACAATGATATGCAAAAAATCTTAGTTTGAGGCTAATAGCAATGTTATTAAACTTATGTTAGGTAATATCATTTATTTATTTACTATACAGACAAATATTAAATACATGTAAAAGATGTGATAACAGGAATACACAGACATTCTAAGCACTTCCTTAGAGGTTAAACAATCTACACATTTTACATAGCATTTGTTATTGAGGGCTATTCCATCTTTATATGTAAGGAAGACTCCATGAATAATAAAAAATATATATATCAAAAACAATTATTTTAAAGCTTGTGTCAAATTGGTCTGTGGGTAAAAAAAATATTTTCTTAAATCTTTCTCAGCTTGTTGAGGTACTACACAGGGCCTCAATATAAATCTAAGGAGCAAGTAGATTGCAATTACTTTTCTGTGTTGTCACACACATGATGAATGAAATTCCCTCCCTTGACAGCTGTACTTGTCATGTTGTAAACGTTGCCTTGTCATTTCCCTTCATTACTTTGCAGAACATTCTGATTATTCTTCTCTCTAGAGATCCGTGTGCCTGGTGTTATCTATCCGTATACATATAATTTTCCTTTACTTTTTCTAATAACTGTAATGAATACAATTTTACAGGCAATATTTTATTAAAATTCAGTGCTGAGGTTTTATTAGTTATAATTATAGTTTAATATGGTACTGTTGGAAATTGCGCACATGTAACTTTGCTCTTGGATCTTATAATAGTTCAGTATTAAGTTGCCAGCATTTAATTATGTTCATGTTATACGAACAACCCATAAGACTATTATTGTCTTTTAATGGAGCTACCACTTGTACAGCAGTGAACAACTATAAACACTAATGTATTACCATTTTGTGTAAATAATAAGAAAAAGTAGAAATATGAGACATTATTTACAGTAAATACTGCATTTGTTTCTTGCCTCATGAAGTATAGCCATCCCCTTCAGGATGGGGCAAGGATGATTTCATCACAATATTAAATACAGATGAGTTTCTTTGCATTTTAAAATGAGTAAACAATGTCTATTGCATGTTATAACTGTTTTGTATGTAAATTTTACTTAATAATTTATGGTAAGACTCAGTGATGAAAACCACAGATAGATGCAGATTAATCTTAATAACATTTCTGAATTAGTAAATATTGTCACTGAATATACCCAGTGATTCTATAAGATAATTGTAACCAGTTTTTTTAGGGTACTGTTAAGTGCTCAGAAGTAGAATGCTGTGTAATGCATAGCATAGTGCAAGCCTTACTCCCATCCTTGGCACAGTTCATAGGTTCATAGATGGGTTCATAGGTAGGTACTAGGCTATTGGCCCTAGGGCCTATATAAGAATAGCCAAAAAGGTACCCTGGCTTTCGCCACCCAAGAAAATTATTTTCCTGTGCCCTGTTGAGCAGAACCACAGAAGTGATCCCTGGGGTGAATTTCCTATCTCCCATCCAATCATCTGGAGTGTTTCTCCCCAGGCCTCCGCTGAAAACAGGATCTGTGGAACCTAGTCGGACTTTCCCGGTCAACAAATTTTAAATTAAAATTAAAAATTAAAATTAAAATCATCAAGATTCTTCTTGAAGAGTGCTAATGAGGAGCTTTGTTTGATATAGATAAGTAGTTTGTTCCAGAGTGTGGGAAGTCTCTGGGACAGGAATCTATCCCTCCAGCATGTTCTGTTTATTGTGGTGACAAGGTTTAGGTCCCTAGAGTGTGTAGCTCAGAGGGATTGGGATTTCTTTAAGTGGAGCATGTCCAACAGCTCTAGGTTTGACATACCTTTGCATGTTAAGCAGAGACGATATGCGACGGAGTAAAGCTGGAGTTTTTTTTTTAGAAGGTCTGCATAGGGCATCTGTTTGAGGCTGGTAATCCTCTTTGTGAGGTATATCTGCAGCCTTTCCAGTTGTTGTAGATGTCTTGTGAGGTACATACCAAAAGGGGTGTGGTATTCTATAATGTGTCTAATGACTGATGAGTAGAGGGGAACAGTGACCTCTTTTTTTGTGGATGAGAAACCTTTTGTGGTGAGGTTTGCCATGTAGAAGTATTTCCTGACTACTGTGGCAATGTGATTATCAAAGGAAAGACTACTGTCCACCTATGCCCCAAGGTCTCATCACACTTTCGGTGTTAAGTAGACTACCGCCTATGTGATAGTTCATGTGTACGAAGTTTTTACCAAATTTTGGGATAACAATGCACTGTTTGGCATTGAGCTTGAGGCCATGGCTTTGACACCAGGCATCTGTCTCAGTGAGGCCCTTTTGTCACAAACATCAGATCTGCAGCTCACACAGTAAGATTATGTTCCTTCTGGACTCGAGGTGGCATTTGGGTCAATTCTTCTGTAAAATGCATCTCTGATTAATTTAATAGTAAAATTTCTATTTGTTGGACTTGTACCTAATCCTTTTTTTTTTCAGGTCTACTAATTGAGTCTAACATAATTATGTGGATAGTTCAACAATTTATACTGCAGGCATGATTTAAGATTATTATCAAGTTTAGTTTCAGTTAAAGGCAGGCTGTTAAAAACATACGTATTGTTTGAGGTAATTTACAATAACCTACATGTATAAGGCACCCAAATAAATAAAACAACCATTTGTTTTTAGGCAATTGGAGATTGCTCCTTTAAGATCATTACATTGTCACTTAGAGGGGACTTACATATCTCATTAAAATTGTAGGTCCACCCTGAGCAAGTCAGAAACCTCAGTTTGGTATAGAAAATTTGCCATAAAAAGCCACAGATACCTATCCCAGTGAGTTAGACTCAGCTAAACAATGTTATAACAACAATCTAAGTCTGAGTGAAATTATTACTGACTTTGGCTTCTATTCTAACTTTTATTTCTTGTGGGGATAAACATTAAAGCTGCCAAACTGATTTTTGCCATGGAAACAGAGTACTGTTGGTTCCTAGCTATGCTCCAACAAACTCTCTGCTGTCTTGCCTACTTTACTGAATGTCTAGGCTGCACACTGTTAAGGTGATGATTTGAAATCTAGTCTATATTGGCTCCTGTGTGTTTAACTTTCTAATTTATATTGCCATAATTGAATTATTAGCTTGCCTCGTGTTGGTTTTCATATGCATCTTTGTATGAAGCTTGTCCCACCTTTGGATTCTGAACTCATTCCTGTTAGGTAGCTTTCGATTTAACATAATTTAACATTAGACTGCACCAATCCATTCATTGTTGAAGAAAGCAAATGAGGCTCAGTATAAACATTCTTAGCTATTTAACAGGGTTGCTGCATCTTTATAAATTTACTGGATTTTCTCCACTGTCTCAGATGCTAACACAAAGTAATTGCTGACCCTTTGGCATATTTTGAAAAAATACTACAAGTACAGTGTTCATGTTTATTTTCTATGCTTGTGTTTAAATAGTTAAATTACACAGTTGTTTTACTCAGTCAGAATGAGCTGCCTGCAGCCCCTCACCAACTTACAACCACATCAGAATTTGAGATCACCACGGGACCACTGTTCAGTCAATTGTCTGTTCTTCTGCCATGTGTACTCCTTTTGATCTGCGCTCCATGCTATGAAGAGTACATGATGACCAACATCTTTGCTACTTTACCTCTGACCATCTACTCCATGGACCTATAAGTCCTACTTTGAGTTCATACCATCAGCACATTCTGCTTCAAATCTGCATTAGACAAACCAGGATCAGGGTCTTTCCAGTCTCAAGATGAGTTCTACATCAGTCATTCAATCAGCTGCATTTCCCTTCATCTTAATGCAGAGTTGACTGTTTGTTAAAACTGCAGCTAATCTTTTGTCTTATATATTGCCCTAGAAGTGTAGCATTTTGCCAGGCTTGATCATCTGGGCAAAACAACTTATATTGTAAGTATGTAAAATCTATCTTCAGTTAAACATGAACCGTTCATTGCATGATATTTATTTGATGTGATTCCCATGTTGTGCCATAAAGGTAATTCTTTTTCACACTGCTGACATTAACAGTCCTTGTTGACAATATCACATCAAGATTATGAGTGGAGTATGTTGTTGTATTGGCAAGTCACTTTATTAACTATATATGCTCTACTAGGCATTGTTAAATGAATTTGTAGCAGAAGGCATGATGCAACTCATATATTTTGTTTTTGTTTAATTTATTTATTTGTTGTGGAAGAAAGATTGCTGAGTTTTCACTTTTCAACACAAATGAACCAGAATTTTCCATTTTCACATAATCTTTTCTGTCACTTGACTGCCAGGTGTATTCTTGTTTACCATGCACAAGTCTTTTCTCTTTAATTTATAATGTATTTTCCTTGAGTCACACATGTTCTTCTCTCAAAATTAGTGCCACCTTCAATTCTTCCATTTCTTCCAACTTATTTAGTTAATTGTTGTGCAGAGTAAATCCATACAGTGTAACACACAACTTCATAAAACTTTGATCTTAATTAGAATAATTTTGCAACACCCAATCTGCACCTTCTAAATGTTCTTCATGATTAACACTGGAACAGAGAGAATTCATATCAAACTTCGTGAACACATCACTTTTTTCAATTTTAACTTCTCTTAGCTGCAGTAAACAGCCATCTGTATCTTTTACATAACCATACTATCTGATAACCAATGGTTTATTATATGGTCCAAAAAGACTGACAGAGCTTCTGTTTCATGTAATGCAGACCTGTCACAGCTGGTTTTATCTTCAGTTGTAATAAAGTGATTCAAACCCAGCACATGAGGGAGATTTCCTACAGTGGCCTTAAGATACCTTACAATTTACACTATGCTATTGTGTACTAAGACTCTGGCTTAGGCCATGGCTGAAAAAAGTGTTCTGGAGAGTTTGCTTATTGAGTAACGAACTTAAAATAATAATAATAATAATAATCATAATAACTTAAAATAACCCAGTAAGTAAAGTAAACATTCCATTTCTTACCTAATGCAGAACCAGTACACAGAAGAACAGCATAAACATTCATACGATTTCAAAGAATCACAGAGCTGGCACGGCTGAGTTGTTCTCAACTTTACTGTAGATATTTTAAGGCATTGTATGGTATTATTAATTTTGCAGTCAACTTGAATGCCACTGGGTCACCAAGAAATGATCCTCCTTATATACTGAAATGCTACAAAGTGACATAGTGCAGCTTCAAGGAAGAATGGATGTTAATACCTGAGTGGATGCACATTGTCCTCTGTTTGTCCATCCGCTGCCTAACAGTGAATAAATTCACTGCAAATTTGGGAGTAAAGGAACAACTTAGCCAGTGCAGCTGTATAACCTGGGATGCATTTGGCTCCTGCACCATGGTGTCTTTTACTTTGTGAGGCAGGAGTAGACCTCATATAGCACAGCACAATGCTTATTTGCATTTTACTATGCTCTACCTTGCTGCATGGTAGAAACTGATGTCATTATTCATCATCATCATAATCAACCCCCCTTTTTAATTTTTCTATGTGGGGTAGGAGGTGTCAATTCAACTGTCATCATTTCTCTCAATTCAATGCAACTATCATGCCTTCTTAACAATCATGCCTCACGTTTGCAGGTTGTCCTTCAAACAATCCATCCAGCCATCTCTTTGTTGGGTACCCTTGTTTCTTCTTGCCTTCTTCCTGTGTGTATCCCAAATCATCATCATCACCAGATTGCCTTCTGTTTTTCTGTATGTTCTATGTTCCCAAATAACCATAATCTGTTTTTTGATCATGTTTGCAATTAGAGCTACTTGGGCTTCTGCTCTGATATCTTCATTTCTTTATCTGTCCCTTAGTGTGCTTCTTACCACCCATCTCAGGCACTTCATCTCCATAACCTTTAGCTTCCTCAGCTGTTCTGCCATCACTAATCAGGTTTCTGTATCATGCAGTAGTACTGGTCACACAAATGTTTTGTGCACCTTACTTTTCAGTTTCTTTGGCATTCATCTGTCACTCGCTATACCTAACACTCTGTGCCATTTGGCTGAAGCCCCTCTGGTTTTAGCTTTGACTTCTTTATTCAGACTTCCCTTCTCCTCAGTTACCCCTCTCAGATATGTGAAGCTGTTAACATATTCCACTGTTTTCAGTTGAGAGACACTTTCCTTGTGACCCTTAAAGAAGAACTCCATTACTCATAACCAGGGAGTGCATATTAATCTATATATTGTGCAATCAGATCTTTTTTTTTTTGTTCCACTTCTGCTTCATTTTTTCTGGTTGTCCAGTGCCCCTGTCAGTTGCCAGGTCTATAGGCATCTTCTGCTACTCCTGGATTGCCTCCATTCTAAGGCTGGGGCTGGCATGGAAAATAATGGTGTCTTCAGGGGTTGTGTCATTGACAGCTTCCACTGGGAATTTGTTTCAGTTAATATCCTACCCGTGGCATCACCTTCTCTTGCATTCATATATTACATCAGAGGGCTTCTCCCCACTATGGGCCATGTCTTCCTGCAAGAAACACCCAGACAAATGCCCTCTTCTTCATAGGGTGCGACTCTGCTAGAAATTCACTCACTTTAAGTGCGTAACATTAATCAGTTTGGAAAGGTCATAACTGGCAGAAAAGAAATGTGTAATTAATAATAAATTATAGAATTACTGCAAACCTGAATTAAGAGGTAAGTGAATGTGTGAATGACTGGAGAAATAAAGTAATTAAGCAATATCTTGTAGTTCACCTTCTGAGAAATAAATTCAAGAAAAAAAAATCAACTACAAAGTAAATAGTACAAATTCAGATGAAAATGTATTTCACATAAGTGTCCTCTTTCAACTATGGTTCTGTTCCAAACGCTAAACTTATTCATGTGGTTTATCAAAGACAGACGTGTTCCTTTCATTAACTGAACTTAATGCTGCATGAAGATTGCGGGGTCATGATGACTAATGTCTATTATTTCTAGGTGTATGTGGATTTTAACACTTCATTCAGCCATTTGATCTGTAACCATTCCCAGGCTGTTTTTCCTTTCATTTACTTGAGATGAGCAGACTCTGTGCCTGCTTTTTGAGTTACATCTAAATGCGTAATTGCTTTATTTAGATTGGTTTTATTTTATGTTATTCAAAATATGTTTGCATACTTCCTCTTATTATCTTCTTAAGTTAACACTATTAATGTTATGATATTTGTACATTTTATTCTGACTATAACAGTCACCGTTATGTTTTGGACACTCAGACTCTTCAGAGGAATTATTCTCAAAGCATTGCTTGTGCTTTGCTGGCAAGCTTTAGTAGTGCGACAGTGATAATGAGCTATGCAGAGACATGAAGGAGCTGCACTCAGCAAAATCTTATTAGTGGCTCATTTGCATGTTAATGACTTAAACAGTTAATGCTGTTTGAATAACTGCATTAAGTGCTTCCCCAGCATAGCTACCTATAGACATGCACACACAAATACATGCACATTTTTCAACACCCATACACATTCATTAAGACATCAGGGCACGCACGCACGCACACACACACACACACACACACACACACACACACAAAAACTCCATAGAGACTCACTCATTCCTCTTCACAAATGTGCACACACACACACACACACACACACACACACACACACACACACACACACACACACACACACACACAAAATCCATAGAGTCCCACTCATTCCTCTTCACAAATGCACACACACACACACACATACATTGCATACCCATAGTAACAGTCTAGTATACACAGTCAGTCTATGAATTTAGCCTTCATTAAGCCTGTCTTTGAATCACTCTACCCCACTTACATAATATCTTTGAGGCAGAGTACACCCTCGGATTGCCTCATTTGTATGCAGTGATTTCCTGCAAGACTGCTGTCACACTACTTGCAGGAGCCTTCATATCACTATAGCACTACAGCAGTCTTTGATTCCCATACTCACTGGTGTATTAGGCACAGGATTGCACAGTGCCCTGTATGTTGCTGAAGCCTCCATACTCTTTCTCTTTTTATCTGAACATTTCCTCTGTACCAATGTTGTCAGTTCTTTCCTCTTTCAGTATCTTACTCCATTTCTTTCTGTGAAGGGCCTTTTCAGCAGTGTAATTACTAGTACTATATTGTCATCAGGTGATGGTGTTCTGTGACCATTTTGAATTTATTGGTTTATTGTCCGAGTATTTATGTTGTTTCTTATCTTTTTCTATTTTGATGCATTTTCCTTTACTTTAAATTTTTTTCTGGAGTTCTAAAAACTTTGTTGGTTAAGGACAATCAGCAAGCATTTGTGTTGAATTCTTTAACTGAGAGGAGATTAACTCAGACTTGTATGAGGGACTGATAAGTAGCATTATGTAAAATAAGTAAAACAGGGCAAGGTTTAATCTGTGTGATCTGTCAAGTAAAGCTGCACTGTGATATTTCTGGACTTTTCCCCTGCTGACTATATTCCTGTTAGGATTTTAAATTCAGTGGCTCTTGATTAGGCCAATTATTATGCAAATATTACTTTAGAAGTTTCATCCAGTTTTATCTCATTTGCTGATTCTATTAAGCAGAAGTGTTGCTAGGGCAAGGAGGAGGAGGTAGCTGCTCCAGGTGGAAGTGTTAAGGAGCACTACTGTCAGGTGTTGATATGGTGGTCTTGCGGAACCAGCATTCAGAAATTAATACCAATACTGTATTTGTAGTTAGGGATGAAGTTCTGTCCACAGTCTCAGAAAGAGGATCTTTTTTTAACACCTCAACTTAGAGTTGCAAACATCATATCAGGGAACTACACAGGGTGCTAGATGAGTCTAGCTACATATTTGCTACTGAGTACTATAAGATTTTATAACTGAGCCCCTCCACTTTGACTAATAAAAGTGCACTTACTCTCCATTTCATATCCTCCCACCCACTGGGTGCACACTGTGATACATATAGTATTAACTCCCTTTTTCAACTTACTTCTAAAATCCACAGCACCCGAGATAAGACTACAGATCACCAGAGAGCCTAAAAACACTTCTCAGGAATAAGTTTTGGATTAGTGCTTCTGTTTTTGTTTCCTCTTGAGAGAAGGAGTAGAGAGGCATTGATTCCTTCCCAGAAAATACCGTTCAGTGGAGACATTGCAGGCTGCTTCTAATGAGCCAGCTAGCGTTACTGTTTTGTCCTTGTGGAGAGAAGAAACAGAGTAATATTGATTCTTAGATATTTTTCAACAAGCAATTTATGTGAATTGCCTATTTGGTGAGGACACAGATTTCCTGAGTGTTAGTGCCTACACGTTCACTACTGCTATGACACCATCACACTGATGTTGCATAATTCTCCATGCTTGCTGGCCCTAGATAAAGTCAAGCTGCATCTTGAGAAGTTCATGAAATTACACAAGAAATAATAAGTTGTTTTTGAAATAATAAATAATAAATTCAGTCATTAGTCATGAGCCTGATTTAACATTCACAATGTTTTTTAGGCACAAAAAAAAATGCCAATGCAGAAACAAAATAAAACTCAATGAGGAATAAGGAACAGCAAAAAATACACCATCATCTATCACAAATCCACCTTCACTGAAGCCATAAGGTTGCAAAAAGTTTAATATGTATCAGATATCTGTGAATGCAATATTACCAACATAAAACAAATGTCAAAAACACAGTATTTGCCAGATGACTAGAGACCCCATACATCAACAAATTTCATGTACGTCATACTGCTGGCATAGGGAGATAAAGCACTGACTATGATTAGTGGCTTGTGTGGCTGATGGAGTGGCAGGAAGGGATGGGCGTTACCATCCCCAATAGGAGGATGATTGCACCGGCGCCCCTCTCATTGATGTCTGGTGGAGGCTAGAGACACTAACATAGAGGGAGTAGTCCAAGAGGGGGAATGTTTGGGACATGGCAGAGCTGCTAAAAAGATGGAGGGAAATACTGTACAACTCCATTGCATCTCTACCCCGCAGGCATACCATGTAACCTGGGGAGGGAGAATGGATAGGCCATAAAAATCATAACCCCTGGAAGACGGTGATGGCATGAACCCCCTGCAATGGGCCCCAGCTGAATTTGGACATGGCAAGATTACTGAGGAGTTGCTGGTAGATCTGATAGTGGAGGAGGGGAAGATGCAGACACATACATGTATATATATATATATATATATATATATATATATATATATATATCGGTCTACTTCACATGACTGAAATCTCATTTGACTGACTTTCATTTGAATGAGACCAAAATACCCAATTTTCAAAATACTGAAAACTCACTTGACTGAAACTCATAATACTGAAACCTTACAATGCTAAATTTCAAAATACTAACTTCTAAACCATAGACATGCACTTACAACCATGATGACTAACTCTTTTCAGAACCTAAACACTACTTACATACCTCTAACAGAAAACAGATGATATAAAACCAAACTATGGTTTTACCAAAATATGCCCACACCCCCTGACTATATATACCAACTCCAGGATCGCACTACAATACCGAAAAGGGCATATACCTTTTACTTACCTTACAGTAGTCTACACACTGTCACTACTGCTGGGAACACACAAAACATCTGCCATATTACTTTAGATACTTCCCATAAAAATCTAAACAGACATACCCACATTTAGAAACACTCCAACACTACTTTATACATGACTATCGGTATTCTGACAATCAGCACTATAAGTTACTGTAATTCTTTTTATCACAAGCAAGTCACAGGAGAAGGGAAATCCACATCATGTCTATGGCTTACAGTTCAGTATAATGAGATTCAGTCAAATGAGTTTTCAGTATTTTGAAAATTCGATATTATGGTCTCGGTCAAATGAGGTATATATATATATATATATATATATATATATAGATATATATATATATATATATATATATATATTAATATATATATATATATATATAGAGAGAGAGAGAGAGAGAGAGAGAGAGATCCATCCACACCACCTTATTTCCATCTTTGCACATTGGTTCAGGGTGTCACTTCAATAGTGACAATCTTCTTGAGCCAGGTTTACACCACAAGATGGCTAGCCCTGCTGTGGTAGTTCTATACATGGGAGGGGGGGGGGGGTTACACTCAGATATGAAGCTCAGATTTGTGTATGGTGTACAAACTCAAATAGAAACCAGGGAATATGTATCAGAATAAAACTAAATAATATTTGCAATTTCCTGGTTCTGTATGCATCCAGTATTACATTATTTTTCTATATGTGATAACCCATTTAATTAGATATTATATTAAGAAAATTAAAACATAAAAACTGTAAGAAATACAAATGTACAGATGTACTTACTTTTATGAGATGAGTCCTGTCAGGTAGTAATCTATTTATAACAGCATTCAGTGCAATTTAAACTGAGGGAGAAATTAATTATTAATTTGTCTTTTAATTTATTTGATTTCCTATTTAACTTCTAGTCTTGTTTCTCTGCTTGTCTCTTAAGTGAAGTGTCATTCCAGACCATGGGCCGGATTCACGAAGGCTTGCACGGAGTCTAAGAGTAGTGTAAGACTCCATGCAGCCTTCGAGATCCAGGAACAGCCCAAAGTCCGTGTAAGAGACAAGCTAAAACGGCTCTTACATGGAGTGGGCGTGGATAAGCTAATCACCTCACTTGCAGCAGAATAGCATGCAAATGAGGATGATTAGCGATCCAGGAAGCCCAGAACAGCCCGTGTAAGAGCCGTTTTAGCTGCAGAAATGTACTCAGTTGACAACCGAGTACGTTTCTGCAAAAACTGCAATGGAGCCATGTCAGCTCCAAATAAAGGGTGCATATGTGTCAGGCAGCATGCCAATGGCCAAATATGTGGCCATTGGCAAGGTAACCTGATGCAAATATCTTAAAAATATAATTTTTTCGGCGATTGCCGATGTTTAAACCAGCGCAGCCCAGCAAAATGGGCTGCGCTGCATAGAACATAAAACGAAGGTTTTAAACCCACAAATGTGGGTTTTATGCAATACATGGAATGTCAATGCAGGCCCAGCAGACCAAAACCAACATGGCCACAGTGTAGTGGTTGCTAAGGAGAAGCTGAGTCTAAGACATGTAACTAAGCATTAGTAGGCAATCTGATGCAAATGAGTGTAAGGATACTGAATTCCACTGTCACATAGCAAATGAGCACAGTCTGAGTAGTGTAAGAGTTACAGAAGGGGGAGGAACAGAGTAGGAGATAGGTGACATCACAGGGGGGAATGGTAGAAAGAAATGCAGTTCATTGGAGGTCAGAGTTACATGACAGATGTCAGACAGATATCATGGAAAGAGGTGTGCCACTAACTAAGCATGAGAAAGTCAAGAAATGGAAGGTGTACACTGTTGCCTACACCAAAGTTTCTTGCTGGATGTGTATCTTGCGTGTCGCGCCATGAAGCGCGAGTAAGGCAGTGTGCGTGCGTGTAAGGCAGACTGAGCATGTGGGAGCGTGTTGGGAGATGTTTAACACTGTTTGCGTGGGCGTGCACGCGTTTTAATCTGAATAAGCAGATTCTGAACCGTGTAAGTATGTGTGCGCGCGTGTAAGCCACTGTGAGCATGTTTCTGCTGGTTTACACACGGCTCCACCCTGAGGAAACAGAAAGGAAAAAGGAAGCAACAGATTTATTAGGAAGTTAGCAGAGAATACTGCTGGAGCTAGCAGGTGAAAACAATTAGATGCAGGCAATTGCACAGGCAGAATAGTAGCCCAGCCCAGCACTTAAAACTCTGCAAACAGCAGTGCAGGATGTTTCTCTCAAGAGACACTGCAAGACAGGAGTGAAGTTATCAGAAGTGAAAACTGAAAAAGCTGAACTCAGAGCAGAAATGTTAGGGGCTGCCATAGCTGTCATAATGAGACATAGGCGACTTGCTGAGGGTGGTGACAATGCAGATGGTGCCAGACAACCCACAGTGAGGAGACGGAGAAGAGTGTACAGGCCCAGGGTCACCTACCATGGGTTACATGAGCTGGAGATAGTAGAGTGCTATAGAGTGGACAGAGACCTTCTGCAGCAAATAGTGGAGCTGTGCAGGCCACGCCTCACACACAGAACCAACAGAGGGAAACCCATCCCAGTGGAAACCAAGGTATGTGTTGACCTAAGAATACTAGCAACAGGTACCTTCCAGAGACCAACTGGTGATATGATGGGGATATCACAGGCATCAGCCTCCAGGGTACTGCACCAGTTCCTGGATGCCATGTCAGCACGTCGGTGATCATGTATATTTCCCCAATGCCCGTGAGGTATTGGCCAGCAATATGCGTCTCTTCCAGCAAATAGCGGAATACCCTGAGGTAGTGGGTGCAATAGACTGCACGCACATACGCATCAAAGCACCAGCCGGTGAGCGGAGTAGGGCATACATCAACCGCAAGGGCTTCCCCTCCATCAACTGCCAGGTCATGTGTGATGCCCAGGGCATAATAATGAATGTGTGTGCTGGCTGTCCTGGGAGCTACCATGATTCCCACATCTGGCATTTGACGCAGCTGTACCAGATATTTGCCAATGGGGACATCCCACACGGACACCTAGTGGGGGATGCAGGTTATGCACTGGAGCCGTGGCTGATGACACCCATCTGAAACGCACACACACCTGAACAGGAACGCCATAATGAGGCACACGCACAAACACGTAATGTAATAGAGCATGTGTTTGGGCTGCTCAAGTCACGGTTCCGGTGTCTGGACACATCTGGTGGAGCCTTGCAGTACACACCAACTACATGTACCCAAATTGTCATGGTATGTGCTATGCTACATAATATGATCTTGCGAAAACAGCTGCAGCAGGACCAGCATAGGGCGGGCCAAACAGCCCCCCACCATTGCCAAGGCCATCACAGGCAGAGCGCGACTCGGAGGAGGAACAACCTGAGCCTGCCCCAGTAGGCAGAAGGAGGCATGCCCAGTATGCCCTGGCCTTGGCAAAGAGGCAGCGATAGCACATACACTGGCTCAGTAGGAATCCTGCGAATGATACCCCTCTCTGACTCACTCATATAGTAACAGGGATGCCTAACATGACACAACCTGCTCTCAAACATGTACAGGGAAGTGTAATATGCGCATCCGACAGAGGCAGCCCTGCAGCACCACCTGAGGCATGAATGCTATGTGTTAAGTAATGTAACACCATGTACTATATGCACACCTGAGGACCCTGACTAACATCCTACCCTCACCAAGCATCATGCCACAACATGACAATGAGATGATCAAGTGCAATAATTGACTGAAGTATCGCAGTTAGTCAAAGGGGATCCAATGTGTGCCAGTCTGGGATGACATGCTGAGCATGACATGATGCACCACCTGCTAGGACTGGCGTGCACCTATCAGTGCAGGCCGTATGGATACTGGCAAAGGCTGTTGTTACCCACAGTGTGCCCTGAATAGGTAAGGCTCAAAACACAAACCTATCTCCATAGGTATCAGAAGGGATAAGAATAAGATAAGGGATAAGTCGAAACAGCAAGATGCATGCAGTCTAAACTCATCCAGTATGGAGAATGTTGATATCTGCGCTGTAACAGAAAACTGAGCCAAGGCTCACAACAGCACCCTAACACTACCAGGTTACACCTCATACTGTGCTGTACAGCCTCAAAACTTGGAACAAGCTACAAAGGAGGGTGACTAGCAAGAATTGTCAAGGATAACCACACCCCATGTTGGTACCACAACAAAAGCAGCATGGACTAGCCATGGTCAAGTAACAGTGGTTAAAACTGCCCCCCAGTTTATAGCCTGCTACAGACTACTGTCCCAACACCAGGAACTGCACCTGGCCTATGCTGGAATACATGAATATATCAAGTCCTCCAAACCACATTATATTGGGTGACTGAAAATACCCAGACATAGACTGGGAGCATTATACTAGCTCCAACAATGTAGGACAAAAGTTCATAGAATCCATAAACCAAAAGGCCCAGGAACAACATACCACTCCCACAAGAGGGGTAAGCATACTGGATGTGATAATCAGCAACATGGGTACTGGATGGCAAGATGAGAAGTGTATTGCTCACTGGTAAAACCAGACCATAGAGTAATCACACTGGATATACAAATCCTGACCACAGTCCCTGGCCAGAAAACCACAGTGGAAAACATGTGTTAAGCAATATTTGCACTCCTCCAAACTGATGTGGAATCCATTAAAGGTCCTGTGCAGGTGCAAAATATGGGCCACACCTCAGAACCTGTAATACAGCCATTCCATGAACACTGCCAGGAATGCTTGGATTATGCAATCCTAAATTAAAACAAGACACAATGCCATACACTCAGGAATCTGGCATGGTGGACACCAGCCATAACCAAACCATGCAAGAGAATGAGGAAGCTACTACATGATAGAGCAAACATAAACAATGAAGTAATCACTGATCAGTAGTATGGCAATAAAATCTGTCCACACATACAATCCACTAAGGCCAGCCACAACAAGTTGAATCTGTGAATCCTGAGGCAATGTTACACCTGCCCCAAGTACACAGACAACCCCCAACTCCACCCAAGAAATACAAATATATGTGAGAGATGCAACCATCTATCCAAACTGGAGGCTGAGCTCCCTCAACTCAGTACTCCCAAAACTAGTCAGGAGGAGAAGGTAACCACACACACCACAAACACGGTCCCACATAGACCTATCACAACTGCAAACCAAACACATAAACACAGAAAAACATTCCCGGAGGCACAAATTACAAACACAGCACACCAACAGAGGCCTCTAAAGCAGACACCCAATCAAACAACCTCCAAACATAGCACATGCAACACATAGTACACAAAGCTGGTGTGCCAAACAGTCACAGGCCAGAAGGAGAAACAACATGCCTGATACAGTTGTAATAGGTGACTCCATAGTCAGACACACTGCTGTCCCGCACACCAGACTGAACAAGGGAAAGGGTACAGTAAGCTGCCTGTAGGCTGCCACAATATGCCACATAACAGAAGTATGCAGGTCACTCCAAAGCAAGTAGAAATATGATGCAGTCATAGTCCATGCTGGTGTGAATGACCTGAGATGTACCTCCCTAGACTACATGAAAAGAGACATAGATGAGCTCTCTGATTATGTAGTACAGGCTGGTATGACACTCACCGTTTGCAGCATCCTACCCTTACCAAGAATAATGCCACAGTACAAACATGGAATGATCAGTCATCGCAAGTGGCACACTTACTGGTGTCATTCCAAGGGGATCCAATGTCTGTCTGCTTGGGATGTCATGCTTGACAAGCCACGCAGCTGTTCTTGGGATGGCTTGCACCTGTTACCCCTGGGCGTCTGAATATTGGATAAGGCCTTTGCCACCTCCATAGAGCCTTTTGTAGGCAAGGCTGAAAAGACTGACCCACCACCCTAGAAAACATAAGATGGGAAGAAACATAAGGGAAATGCTGACCAATGCCAGATGTGTAAACCCAAATATGCATGCTCCCAAGGCCATCCCCAGTATGGAGAACATCGATGTCTGTGCAGTGACAGAAACCTGCTGCAAGCCTCCTGACAGCACACCAGCACTACCAGGTTATACCACTTATCATGTGTCATGGCCCCAAAACCTGGAACAAAACATAAAAGGAGGGTGAGTATCCATAGTCAGCACAGACACCCATACGTCCAGGTAACTGACAATGCACAAGACATTGGAGCCCACCCATGTGCAACTAACTGTAGGCAAGACTGATGTACAGTCTGTAGCATGCTACAGACCACACTCTCACACACAGGAACCCCACCCAGCCGTCCTGAAGACACTGGACAGTATGAATGTCCCACCAAATACCAAACAAGGTACCACAAATTACCACATAGGTGGTAAACCATTATGTATGGAAGGAGTAAACAGGGACCTAGGGACACAAGTGGACAGTAACCTGTTATGTGACACCCACATTGCCAATGTGGCTAGGAAGACTGTCTACATTTGACACCGTATCAGGAAAGGATTCACATCTATGTCAACAGAGGTCATTGTGCCCCTATACTGTTCTCTAATCACACCCATAATCTAGTACAATGCCTCATATGGGATGTACATTACCTGACACCTGCAGCAGTTAGAAAGACCTCAAAGGTACCTCACCAAGAGGATAAAGGGTCTCAAATATATGTCATATGCTGCCTGGCTGTAGACACCCCAGCTGAATGCAGTCACATACTGCCTACACAGAGGCATTGCATGCCTGTTGTAGAAGGCCATGCCCAACACAGGAGTAATGGACATGCTCCACCCCAGAAAACTCAAATCCATCGGAGCTGTGAGAGTGAGAGATGTCAACCTCAACAAATAATGAAATAGGATGTGCTGGTGGGACAGATACATAATCCAGAGGCTCCCCACACCCTGGACCAGAATCCCACTCCATGTTAGGCAGAGCCCCTCACTGACACTCTTCAACAGGAATCTTGCCAAGTGGATGGATGATTGTAGAGTTACACTGGGGGTCTTCACTGTGTCATGTCCAGACAGAGGCACAGCAAAGCAAATCATAAATGGCCATAATATTCACATAGCAAGGGGTGGCAAAAGCCACACACACTGGCTAGGCTAACAAATGCCCTAGGGTGGATAGCCTAGGATGAACCTATGAACCTATGAACCTATGAAGATACAAATTGTACAGGACACTAAGGATAATCCCAAGGCTTTCACAACTGATGGTAGGAACCATGTTGGGAATTCACAGATATGCCCTGAATCACACAAATATCACAAACACACACACATATTGCCAACATACATCCTGACAGGTGCAGTGCAAACCCCAGATGCATAATATCTATCCCAGCAGACTGCTGGCCCCTGACATTGCAGATGCTGAGGTAACAGCCAACATCTACAAAGCAAAACACACAGCAGCAATGGTATGAGATGGTGTCCTGGGCTTAGTGCAACATGGACTCCAAGATGAATGGAATGCCAAACCACACTACTGCTCAATGTCAGCCTTACCACAGAATATGTACCCAAAGAGCAGTGTACAACAACAGTGGTCCTTCTCAACAAAGGTGTTGCCTGAATGGATACTGAAAACTACTACCCCAGAATCCTGAGAAGCTCGGTCTGTACAGCTATGGAAAGGATCAGCATGTACCACAGACATAAAGATATTGGGGACCTACTGACACTGGACCCTACCCAGTGTGGCTTTCTCAAGTGCAGATCCTGCCCTAAACATGTTTGACTCAATTGAAACAGTCATTAAGGTCATTGATGAGGGCAATGTGGTCCACACAGCGTAGCTGGACCTTGCAAAGGCTTCTATACAATGCCCTATGTGTTCATTATAGATAAGCTCACCAGCTTAAATATAAACCCACATGTCAGTAGAGGGGTTGCAAACCAGACCAAGGACAGAACAGACATGGTCAGACATGCTGCAGCCATGTCAGACTACAAACCAGATATAACTGGCATCCCACAAGGCTTTGTCCTGGGATCTCCCTCGTCTGGTATATATGTCCCATAGGTACAGGCAAACATGGAAGGACTGTGTCCGAACATGTTTGCAGAGGACTACAAACTGCTCACCACATATGATCCACCAGCTGACACAAGCATCCCACAAAAGGGCCACACAGAAACAGACAACTGGTGCCATAGCCATGTCAGCAAGCTAATTGCAAAAACGTGTATAGTCAACCCCCGTGGATATACAGTAAGTGCCCACCAATTACCACATAGGTGTTAACCCATTATGTAGTTAACATGTAATGAGAGACCTGGGGACACAAGGTGATAGATATCCTGCATTGGACAAACATGTGCTGTAGTGTTTACAGAAACATACCATATACCCACCTAATCATGAAGGTTGTCAGATCTAGATAAGGGGAGGTCATTGTGGCTCTGCAGTCATCCTTCATCAGTGGTACAATTGACTACAATAGCCCCTGTGGGATGTACCTCAGCAGACACCTCCATCAACCGTAAAGTCCCCAACAGTACCTCACCAGGAGTATCAAAGAGCTTGCACAGATGCCATGTGTTGCCTGTGTTGCTGGTATCAATAAACATGCTGCACCTTGTACAATCTGAATGGCAGTGAGCTATGCATATGAGAGACCTGAACCCCAGCACTGACTTACATAGGACAAGCTGTACTGCATGATCCATAATACAGAAGCCACCCCCACCCATGAGTGAACCCCCAGTACAGGCTACCCATAGAGTCACTTATCAATCTTCCTCAATAGGAATCTTGATGAGTGAATGGGAGATGGTAGCTTTATCCTGGGTATCACTGTCATGTCACAGGTAGACAGAGGCACAGTATACTAACCATGACATATGTCATGGCAGACTCCACTTACAATGTGTGTTGAAGGGCAAACACACTCTCCAACTAGCATTAGACATGGACTAGGGCACATCGCTAGTGTTTGCAAATGTACACCTATGTTGTGGAATACACTACCAATGTTGGACAAGCCTGGTTTAAGTAGTTCATATCTGAACAGAATGCAACATGGTCAGATGTACACAACTGGCCCCTAACCAGGCTGTAGTGCCCACTATCGAAATGTAAAGCAGTGATAGCACTAAAGCTCAGGATACTGTCCACCACAGTCAAAGTACTACCAGTACACTATACAGTACTACAGTGTTAGGTCAGTGTGAAAGGATGTTGACAACTGTATGCAAAGTATCCCATGCAAACACTGCAGGCACAGTATAATCCTGTTGTGTTCACAGACAAAGCAGTTGTACAGTAACTACACAACATGACACACAACACACAACCATAAACGGGTGATATTTGTTGAAGTTCACACTCATCCACAAATGTGGTGGGCTGCAGAGTCCAACATATGGAATGCTCACACTGGGCATGCTCACACACTTTGATAAATGAGACATATGTTAGACAACATGCCATGGGAAGGCTGAACTGGGCATGCTCACACACTTAGGCCAAATCTCAGTTTAGCAGTTGGACACACATATCTGGTATTTTTATGTGTTATTCCAGGAACCAACCACATTACAGCAGTCTGCCCAGTGCACACAGTTAAATGACTACAGAGACATACGTGATATAGTGGATCCCTCCCATATGCAAACATCTTCCACAGATGCACAAGTTGTTCATACAAATAGGGAATGCTATGGCAATAAAGATGTGCAAACAGTCTATCAGCAACAAATAATGTGC
This sequence comes from Protopterus annectens, assembly GCF_019279795.1. NCBI lineage: Eukaryota > Metazoa > Chordata > Ceratodontiformes > Protopteridae > Protopterus > Protopterus annectens. The sequence goes on along the minus strand of NC_056748.1, from coordinate 334,364,848 downwards.
ATTTGACAATTAAACATATGGGTGTAGAGGTCAACACTAGGCTGTTTGCCCTAGGGAATGACAGCTTAGCCAGAGTGTGCTTGGTGTCTGCCTCCCCACAGGATGCACATTCCCCTTTCTAAACACCGATGATGTCAGCACCCTATAAGTACAGCAGGAGAAAAGCAACTTCCCAGTAATGCGAATAGTGCGCTCTGCTAATGCGTCTGTCACAAGTGTCATAACATAGTTAGGTAGGGGTTTGAATCCTGCAAATGCTCAGTGTGTGAGTGGGGTTGGTATGTGTGTAAGTCTGTGGGAGAGAAATGTCCCTTTTGGCAACTAGGAAAACACACTACAGGATGCACATTCCCCTTTCTAAACACCGATGATGTCAGCACTCTATAAGTACAGCAGGAGAAGAGAAACCTCCCAGTAATGCGAATAGCGCGCTCTGCTAATGCGTCCATCTCAAATGTCATAACATAGTTAAGTAGGGGTTTGAATCCTGCGAATGGCAAGTGTGTGTGTTTGTCTGAGGGGGGTTAGTGTGTGTGAGGACAATGTCCCTTTTGGCAACTAGGTGAACAGACTACAGGATGCACATTCCCCTTTCTACACACTGATGATGTCAGCACTCCATAAGTATAGCAGGAGAAGGGAAACCTCCCAGTAATGCGAATAGCACGCTCTGCTAATGCGTCCGTCTCAAGTGTCATAACATACTTAGGTAGGGGTTTGAATCCTGCGAATGGAAAGTGTGTGTGTTTGTCTCAGGGGGGTTAGTGTGTGTGAGGGAAATGTCCCTTTTGGCAACTAGAAGAACAGACTACAGGATGCACATTCCCCTTTCTAAACACTGATGATGTCAGCACTCTATAAGTATAGCAGGAGAAGGGAAACCTCCCAGTAATGTGAATAGCACGCTCTGCTAATGCATCCGTCTCAAGTGTCATAACATAGTTAGGTAGGGGTGTGAATCCTGCGAATGGCAAGTGTGTGTGTTTGTCTGAAGGGGGTTAGTGTGTGTGCAATTGTGTGTGAGGGAAATGTCCCTTTTGGCAACTAGGAGAACAGACTACAGGATGCACATTTCCCTTTCTAAACACTGATGATGTCAGCACCCTATAAGTACAGCAAGAGAAGGGAAACCTCCCAGTAATGTGAATAGCACACACTGCTAATGTGTCCGTCTCGAGTGTCATAACATAGTCAGATAGGGGTTTGAATCCTGCAATTGGCAAGTGTGTGTTTTTGGCTGAGGGGGGTTAGTGTGTGTGAGGACAATGTCCCTTTTGGCAACTAGGTGAACAGACTACAGGATGCACATTCCCCACAAGTTGTCTGTTTCTATGATGCCCCTTTGGAAGACGCTTGTGTTGGCTGGAGAGTCGATTATGGTGGCCAGTTCACAGTCATCTGCATATTTGGTCAGCCACAGTCCGTCCGTGTTGGCCTGTACCTCCAATAAATATATACCAAACAAGAGAGGTCCCAGGACTGAGCCTTGTGGGACACAACTCGTAACTGGTTTGGAGTCTGGCATGGCTCCAGCAATGCTAACTATGTGGGTTCTGTCCTTGAGCCACTGTGCAATCCATCTAGTGACATAGGGGCTTATATTTAAGCTGGTGAGCTTCTCTAGAATGCCCAAGTGGGGTATTGTTGTGAAGGCTTTTGCAAGGTCCAGGTAGGCTGTGTGAACCACCTTCCCCCATCAATGGCCTTGGTGACTGTTTCAAAGAAATCAACCAGGTTAAACCTGGTAGTGCTGGTGTGCTCTCAGTAGCCCTGAACCAGGCATCTGTTACTGCACAGATATCGATGTTCTCCATGCCAAGGAGTGTTTTGGGTGCATGCATCTGGAGGTTTAGACTTCTGGCGTTGGGTAGCATTACTCTTAGTTTCTTATCCCTTGTGATACCTATGAAGGTGGGTTTGTCATTTGAGCCTTGCCTAACATAGGCACTATGGGGGTAGCAAGAGCCTTTGCCAATATCTGAAAGCCCAGGGGTGACAGGTGCAGGCCGTCCCTAGCGACGCAGGTAGTTCAACAGAAGATGAATATGTGAAGGTGTAGTGCCTGTGATTAGTTAGCAGTAGCATATATGACTGCTCACGTGGACACATGCCAGGTAAGTCTTATGCACTGTGTCACAGGCAATGTACATGTGAACAGGACAAACAGTGACATCCTGTCAAGTGGGACATGGACATACATATAGTAAGCTATGCAGATGGCACTAGGAGTCCACAGAAGCTCTATAACTATGCATTGCAGGTGTGATCAGTATTCCAGGGTAATTGCAAGCAAACATGCATGCAAACAAAGCTACAGTAAACAGGGCTGCATGTAGTCCATTGTACAACAAGCAAGCTGTACCAGTTCCAGTAGATAACACTGCAAATATGCAGGCACTATGCACATGTACATGGAAATACACGGGGCAGATGGCTAGGGTCCAGTCTCAGTGCACACAAGTGTACAGACCATGTACTGTCAGGATGTACAATAACTGGATGGAAACCCATGTGCTCATACATGCAGTAATACACATGTCAAATAACAGACACTGAGCCTTCACTCAGTGGTTCCATACTTAGTAGGATGTTTGCTACCTGGCCTGCCACCACAGTATCCCTGACATATATGGGGACTCTCCCTCCTGTGACAGTTAGTTATGTGTGTTGGGGCTGTCTAGCATGGTATGAGATGTGAGCATGCAGTGCTAGGGTGCTCCTGTGTGTCCTGTACCAGTCGTGTAGTACTGCACACATATCAACATCCTCATTACATCTGCATTGCAGAGTCTAGTGTGGCAACATGCCACTTGCAATTTACATGTCCATCATTGTGTATTACTACATTCATTACAAAATCCTCTGTGCTACCTATGTATGTAGCCTTCTGTTGACATCATTACCACCAGTATGCCAACATGTGCAGATGATACACTATGGTACTTACCATGGGTGTAGACAACAGGACATGACAATCACACACTTACTGCATCAGGCATGCTGTGATATACCCACAATTAATTCAGCACACAGTACTGTTAACAACATGATACTATTACTACACATCTATGTGGTCACCCTGTGCATCAGCAACATGTTAACCTGTACCTGCACAGTTGTTACAGATTGCAGGAGGTGGCACAGTTTCATCATATGCACAGGGTGTGAACTTGGTATGCTTGAGTCAGCCACCGATACCACCAATTGACATGTATGTGTATGTGTGTTGGTGAGGGACAGCAGTAGAAGGTGGGGCAATGTTGATGCAGTGTGTGCATGTATGCGGTAGCCCTAGGTATTGTCAATTCGCATGTGTGTATGGATGCACACAGTTCCACCTCATGGCTGCCATATACTGGTGTTTGTGGACAGCCACAGACTGTACCTGCCAGGTCATACAGATCAGTGTCTCTGGCCACGAACACGGTACCTGTGCCTTGCAGGGGTGCTACGGACTGTATCCAGTACCAACCCAAACTGGGTACTGTCATCAGAAGCAGGTGTTCGTTGACTGGACACAGATCCCTGTCAGGCCTGGCCAGAGCCACGTGCACATGGTCTCCTGGGGCGGTCTGATGACAGCACAGACCCAGCATTGCTGGGGCTGCTGCTGGCACTACGGGGGCAGCCGCGGCCCTGTTGTCATCCATGACGACTGCCAGCTGCTGCTGTTGCTGGCATACGGCCACGTCGACGCCTCAACCGCCCACCATCGCCCTGGCTCATGGACATGTAGTTGTGGAACCGGTCTAATATGTCCCCACAACGTCTGTCTATGACATTGGTGAAATCACGGATGGCAGCCGCAATGTCACGCATACTGTCAGTCATGGCTGTGCGACATGCTGTCAGCTCCCTCAGACCCTGTCTGGTGTACCATTCCATATGTGACTGTGCCTGCATGACAGCCCGAAACATAGCTGAGGTTGTAAGACCTCTGTGGGCACATCTGACAGGGCAGGGGCAATGCGCCCACGGATGCTCCCACGAGAACCCCTGGACATCTGTCTGTGTGGTACCATCTCTGGGCCATGACCATGGCTGCTGTGTGGGGAGGCATGTGCCACAAATACCACATTACCCTGGTCAATGCCCACTGTATGCTGTCCATCACCTAGGGACATTGGTGATAAAGGGTGTATTGGCAGGATAACTGTGTGCATTGATGGGGTCGACAGCTGTGTACTGTCAATCGGCTGACCGATGGCGGACCCTGGCATACTTTCCTGTGCCATTACACAGATGTCATCATTATCAGTACCCACGGCACCTGACTCAGGTTCCCTGCTACATGACACCAGAGCAGCAACAGAACCTGTGGGAGGGAAACAGGAAACACAGTTTACAATGTCTACACATTACCAGTGATGCACACATGCACAGGTGCACAAATGCACACGTGCACACGTGCACACATGCACACGTGCACATGTGCACAGGTGCCCACGTGCACACATGCACAGGTGCACATGTGCACACGTGCACACATGCACAGGTGCACACATGCACAGGTGCACATGCACACGTGCACAGGTGCACACATGCACACAGTTTCACACAATTGTACAGTACTCGGTATGCGTGATATCAACACACAGACACAGACACACCTACATGCATACAAAGAGCACTACTAAGTGAGCCAAATAGTACTATTACTATCAACACTATTACAGGAATTGTTAATACACACTCACCAGCATGGATAGGCTGCATTGCTGTTATACCAGAGGGTCCTGCAGACATGAAGAAACTAATGTCAGTGGGCACAACTGTGCCATTGTTACTGAGTATGATACAGGTCAGTAGTACAACAGTCGCCTTTCACAGGTTAGCTGCTAATATTGAGGATATCACACTTGCACATTAAATACTATGGTGACAGCTACAAACCAAGGACACACCTCACACATGCATTAACTACCAGTGTACACAACAGTCAACTATACATATGGCATATTACCTGCACGCTCACTGTCTTGCTGCTGCGTGGCTCCAGCCTCCATCATAATGCATGTCTGCTGCTGCTGTTGTTGCTGGCGGACTGGAGCCACTACACTCATGAGTAGTCCCTCCAGTCTGGTGAGTGGGGGGATGTGTAGCCACCCACCACCTGTGGTGACCTGTTGCCTGTGGATATCTGACGCACGCTGACGGACATATCTGATTAAATCACTGCAGTGATGTCGTACCTGCTCATATGTCCTATTATGCGTGCCTATGTCATTTACCCGACGGACAAGGTCTTGCCACAGTGCAGCCCTCTCCTGCTGATTCTGGCTGGTGCGGGAAAAGAGTATTGCATAATCCCGCACCAGGCTCTGGTGTATCTCCTCATCCTCAGCTGTGGAGTAAGTGGGATTCGGGTGGGCCATGTACCTGAGAAAGAAAATAACCTGGTATCAGCAATATATGTCAGCAGAATTTGGCACACATACTACACATGCTACTCGACTGTTATGATACAACATATCTCACATATGTGGCATCTGTCTGTCTATTGGTGGATACACATGTAGATGGCCAGGTATCAGTGCTCAGCCAGCAACTGTGCAACAGTACCTGGCACACTCCATACGACATACTACCAAACCCCAGCAGTCAGAACACTGATTCAGGTCAAGAGCACCTCCTCACTCTGGGGGTTTGCATCTAGGTACTGTATGGCCTACATCATCAACTACTGTGAGCTGACCACACACTGATTGCCCTGGATATACAAATCCCACCTCCACCACCAGCACAAACGACTATAGTGCATAACATTACAGATACAAACTTTACACTTTGTAACAGTGACATGGTATCCTTTCAGCCCACTGGGCCAGTGGCAGATACAACCCACAATCCTGACCCCTACACAATTGCTTTCTACAGACATCTCCAAGAATGCATGGATCATGCAATCCCATATATGACCAAGACACTCTCCACAAAGGGACAGCATCCTGTCTGGTGGACCCCAGCCATAGACAGATTGTATTACAGAAGATGGAAGCTACTGCAAGACAGAGCATAATTCCATAAAGGAAGGGCATGTCTGAGCAGCATTAGTAAGGATCTATTTTCCATCATACAAAATCCATGGTCAACTTTGAGAGGGAAATCAAGAGGGACACTACAGATAACCAGAAGGCCTTCTTCAGTTATGTTAGCAACCTGGTCAGGATCCATCCTCTATGCCCTTAGGTAGTACACAACAACAAATATTTCACTGACACCACAGATATCGACAACATTGTGGCAGACAGGTTCAGTGCAGGTGTCAACCCCTCTCCCCAAAATAAGGCATAGTTATCCCAGCTGACCGTAACCTCCCTGTCATCACAGATGTCCAGGAGAGAGCCACCCTCAGGACAGCAGAATACACAACGTGGATGGGACCTGATGGTATCCCCAGTTGCATGCTACATAATCTCTGACAGGAGCTAAACACACATATAGAAGTGCTATGTAACACTAGCCTGACTACAGGATATGTACCTGTACACTGGCGCACAGCAGCAGTGGTTCCACTCCACGAAGGAGGCATCTCAACATACCAATACAATACAACACAATACATTACATTACAATACAATACTATACAATATGCTATTGCCCCTGGGACTACAGCAGCGTACTGTTCTGCTACCTGACCATTGTGACACATGTGGTGTGATGGTACCTGCTGCTGTCACACAGTTACACAGGGTGACTCATATGGCATATTACCTATCTGACTAACATTCAGCAGGGGTATGTGTGACATGTACTCATGGGGAGTCTTGCTTCTTAACACTGTGTGGTTTATTGCAGGGTATGTCTTATCTGTGGGTAGGAACTCTTACCTCCACATGTGCACTCTATTGCAGTGGCACGGATGACACACAGCAGACATTTAGGTTGTGGATGGTGTGAGGTGTTACTATGGTTGTTGGACATCTGTCATGGGTGTGAATTACATACATAAATCCGGGAGTGGTAACCTCTATGTGGGTAGCATATGTGTACTCTGTGGTGTTGTCAGTCACTGTGCATTGGTAATGTGTTTGAGTGCATTGTCACAGTGTTGTGCATGTCACTGTGTCCTTCTCCATATCTGTAGCTGTCATGTGAGGTCCATACCATGGCATCCATTATGTGGTGTGGAGGGGTACACCGACCTACATGTCCATAGCTGACACACCATGTCCGCTGACACATACCATGTGCAGGTATTCCAGGGATAGTGTGCCACTGTGAATATCATTGGGGCCACTATTGTACACATTTATGACCTTGTTCACCCCTGACACATGCAGTGGTGGGCAGCCAATAACATATCAGGTGGTTACTGGTGTAGGTGATCTGGAATGTGGTATGGTACTCCGGTTTTGACACTGGTGTTCACTCCATACCTTTGTCACCAGGCACCTGTTGCAATACATCTGTACACATGTGCCTCACTCAGACTTTATATACATCTCTCTCTCTCTCTCTATATATATATATATATATATATATATATATATATATGTATGTATATATATATATATATATATATATATATATATATATATATATATGTCCGTATACATATACACATATATATATTGATGTACATATATTGATATAGATGTGGAGGGGGGGGACACAGAGGGGGTGTGAGTGACAGAGGGGGTGGGACAGGCTGTGTTGCAGGTCGTCATATAGTGTCATACCTGTAGGTAGTCAGATCAGTCTGTCTATGTATATGTATCTACATATATCTATATCTGTATGTGTGCATTACATAGATATGTTTGTACAATATTCTATCTACATCTGTCTATGTATTCCTACATCTCTCTCTCTATTATATGCATATCATATATATATGTCCGCCTCATTGCAGGTCGGTTCTCTCTCTCTCTCTCTCTCTCTCTCTCTCTCTCTCAGGGTGCAATGAAAGTATTGCATGTGTGGACTGGGAGTACGGCATACTTTTGTAGGTATCTGCATATGCCCATGTGATGGCCTCTGCACCAATTGTTAGCCAGCATTTGCTAATTGCATGCAGCCAGTTGTGTACTGATTGCAGTTCTCACTGTGATTTCAGAACAGTGCTATAAAAAGGTATGTGAGATAGGCGTAGCCCTTTCAGATTTTAAGGCCAGGGACCATGCTGTTATGCTGTGGACAATGTTCTGTGAGTGTAAAGGTTGGTATCACTCTCATATTTCCAGGTGTGTTGTAGATTAACATTCCTCCATTCATTTCTCCAGTTTCCTGTACTAACTGTGTATGTACACTGACACCTACAACTACTACTACTGTTAATGTGTGTGTGTGTGTGTGTGTGCTTTCCTTTCACTTTTGCTTGCACTTTGTTGCTAAGGCTTCAATAGTTGCCCTTTACAGTCACTACTTGTATGCCTGCTAGGTGTCTTGACTGTAGTGTGCTGCTGTAGCTTTCCTATTTTCCATGTACATTCACACATTGGAATGCTTGCTATATTTGCTAGGGTGTTACAGCATGCAGTGTGGTCTGGCCATGGTGTGGGCCTTGACATCTATTAGGGTATTTGAGTATGCTGCTGAGCAGGCCCCAGAGACTTTCAGGTTCATCTGTTATGTGCCTCATGGAATGGTACATATCAGTGGGGTACACCATTAAAATGTCTGGTATGCTGCAGTTGTGACTGTGGGTTAGCATGAGCATATGTATTACTACACTTTTCTGCCATGCAAGTGATGAATACTTTCAGGACTCCATAGTTACCATTGCATGTGTTACACCTTTCTGCCTACTGTTTGTACATTTCACATGGGGTCTGTGGGGCATCCCTGTAAGTCATTCACTGTTGCTATGTCTAGGCTCTTAACTATTCAAATATGGTGGTGTCAGACCCGTCATGTGTACAGATATTTGCAGGTTGTCCACATTTCTGCCTCATATTTTGGTCAATATCTCATGCACACCTTTTTCTGGCAAGTCACTCTGGGCTCAAGTCAGAATATGGTGACAAACATTCAAGTTTCAGACTGCATACCCTTCCAAACATCCCACAAAGTGCAGACCCTGTTACTCTCTGAACTGTCTGCGTTTGTTGTAACATTATTTGTAATGTGACCCTGGTTTTGGGCCTTTGCTCCACATATTTTATTACTTGGTCCAGATGTGTTCCTGTAAGAGGTTGTGGGGTATGGGCAGTGCTTATCCTGCTGTGAGTATGTGTGTGGCTTGCAAGGTGCTATAGTGACATTATTACCTACTAGCTTCCAACTAGCATGGCTGTTTCTGTTCACACACTACTATTATGGAAATCCACTAGTTTTGATAGTAATTCTAAATGGCATGCATTGTGTACTACACATCTATATTCCCTTTACATTCATTTCTACTATTACATGATATATTTATTTTAGCACAATGTTCTTGTATAAAAGTCATGGCTTAGTGGTAAGTCATGCAGACTACTGTTTCCAAGGTCCTGGGTTCGGGACTCACAGTGGGATTTTATTTTGCTTTTGAGCTGAGTACAGGACCTGTCGATCAAAGTGACTAAGGCACTTTTAAGCAGTTGTAACCGGGTTAGCGCTGGTTTGCGCGGCGCTCATGCATGCGCACTGGCGGTTAGCTCCGCGCACCCGCTTACAACCGGCTTAACGTGCTTACTCTTCTTACACCAGCGTTATTTTCTTTGAAAGAAAAGAAAATGGGGAGACAGGAAAGTGGTGAAAAAGGGGTCACAAAGAGGGTAAGACAGTAGGGAAACAAGCTTGTCATGTGCAGGAGGGATGTAGGTAAGGTCCATAGCTGCCCATTTCTTCATCAGCAACAGCTGTGCATATGTATGTAATTTGGTGTGACATTTGAAACCTTCCACCCCTGAGAGAGGTGTCAGGACAACAATAATACTTGTTGTACAGCCAATTGTAATTGATAGGTTCCATGTCCAGCAGACATGTGTGCGGAATGGGCAGCTATGTATGGGGCGTAATTTTTTTGTGGGTACAGAGTGCCCTTTTTTTTTTTTTCAGGTGAGAGTGGTATGTCAGGTGAAGGTAGTCGGTACAGCTGGGGAGGTAGGTTGGGTAGGTAAACAGACAAGACAAACAAGATGCATACAGGGGCAGTGTATGACACATGTGGGGGGGTTACACAATTGACGGGGATGGAGGTTTGGATATCCAGAGCCCATGAGCCCACAGATGGCAACAGTGGAACTGATATCCCCACCCATAGGCAGTTGCCACTGTTCCTTCACTGCCCAGGATGGGGCTGTGCTGGGGGCTGTGTAGGCGGGGCAACAGGCATGCCCGTTAGTTGTGCCACCCGTGCCTCGAGCTGGCGTAGGGGCTCGAGAGCAGAGTCCCGAATCTCCCTACGCACCACAGTCCGGATGCTACGGAGGGTGAGTGGTGGTCCTCCTCCGGCCACACTTGCAGAGGGGGGGCGAGCCCCATCCCCTGCAGCGCTTCCACCCGCAGGTGGCACAGGGCCACCGGAGGAGGGTCCGGACTCGGCACTAGTGCCAGGTGCACTCGCCAGCTGAGGTGGGTCCGCTGGAACCCGCCTTCCCTGTCATACTATGTTTTGCATTATGTCATGACAGTTTGGGTTAGTGACATATAATACCATTCACAATTAGTTGTAACAGCATGCATTAGTATTCCCATTAACCAAACACCCAGATATTCACACCATTGAACAGCGTGCATAACACATGCATAATTTGAACAGAAATAAACAGTCCAACAACATGCAGGGTTAATTGATGGCAACAGGCCATCAGGTGTGGATGTATGAACAGGGCAGATGCATCAACAGACATGCAAATATATATGACCCAACAGGACAAATGTCCAGGGGTGTTAATTGTGATTGCACATACCATTTTCACGTGGAATGGGTTATATGTGGTTATAGGGTGGGGTGAAGAAAGTAATATTAACACCTTCGAATAACAATACATATGCTGTACATTTCTAATAGCTACAGTTATATACATACTACTGTTCTAACTACAGTTTCCTATATGATAACTATTTCAACTTGGTGATAGGACTGTTAATGCAGCATCAATATACATTTTATGGTTCTTCATACACATTCATATCTAGCTTTGTTCAGCTACATCAGGGCTACATTTGCTTTATATAGCTGTAGACAAGTGTGGATGTTTGGTATATCAGACAAACATCCTATCTGCATATTGCAGACTGAGAGCAACATATCCTGATTTTGGGATACACATTCCAGATGCAGCAACACTTTGAACAGATTTTGCTGTTTGGTTTTGAATCTCACATGCATTTCATTCTGTCTTGACTGCAGTATACTTTATTCAGGGTTATTACTACTGTATTGCTGGATTCATGGCACTTTCTCACACTCTCTCACTTGCTTTCATTTTACTATTCAGGATGGTACTTCTAGGCTTTATTGACATGTTTTAACAGTAGTTATTACAATCCTTTCCAGCAGTCTCACTTCTGTCATGTTTCAGTATTTCCACAGGGATATATTTCACACATGTGATTTCATCATCTTCTGCAGCTATACTTTTCAGCCTGCTGCAGGTTGTGTACTATTTTCTTACAGGCAGGGCATTTTTATTTCAGAATATATGTCAGACAGTTTCATGTTTAGGTTAAACTTACAGGCTGACACACTTTTGTAATCAAGCAATACTTGCATACACTTTCACACTGTTACTTGCAGATTTTATTCCTTACTGACTACATTGCACTCTTTTGCTGACTGTCATACTTTTATATTTCTTTACAGTTACTGGTAGTGGATTACTGACCTGCCTGGTGGTGCAACCGCACCAGCCTATCGCCATAGGCTCTGTGGTTCGCAGAACGGACACCTGCAGCTGTAATATAAATGAAGTAATATTGGAATACACATCTCCATAATATCAGCTAGTTTAATTTCTTACATACATAATTAAATGTTACTTAGTAGTGGGGCGTTGGGTGTTTGCCGGGCCTCCTGGATCCAAAGGTTCAGTTGGTCCTGCTTGCGTCTCTTCAGGTCCGCATGGTGGTGACGGACCTGCTCACCAGTCCTTGGAATCCCTGTGGCACTGGTGAGATCATGAGCCAACCGGTCCCATGCCTCAGCCCTGTATGCTCCCCAGAGGACCTGGCCCTGCATGAGTTGGGCCTCATGATTATGAACTAGGAGCCAGACCATGTACCTGGACTCCTCAACACCCCACCTCTGTGCTCGAAAGCGACTACCCTCTCCTACTCCTGTCATTCTGCCTGCAGGTCAGTTCTACAATCGTTTATGCTGTGTATTCCCGCCTATGGGGCTTATATAGTCTGTTTTTCCCGCACATATCTGTGATTGGCCATTTTGGAATTGTATCAACTTCAGTAAACCTGCATTGTCATGCTCTAGTTTGTATTCATTCCTATATATTAGCTATTATTGCATTTACAGGTACTGCTGTCATGGCTTAGTGGTTCTATACCTTGACTATGGTGTATAGTATCCTGGGTTCGAACTTGGCCACTGCTTTTTATTTTTCATGACTGTCTAGACATGCTGAGGGGTGTGTCTGTGTAAAGGCAGTTTTGATCCGGCTTGCTCAACGTTGCCCGTCGGTTAGCTCGTTTGCACAGTGCGCAGCTCCGCGCAAACGGGGTACGCTGCTTTAAGCCTCATTTGGCCATAGGCACGCATATTACGCTTAGCTCAGTTAGGGGCACATAAATTTAGCATGTTAAACCACTGCTCAGCTACAGGCACTCATTTTGCACCAGTTAAACCACTGCTCATCTACGGGCACATGTACTCACTCTGTTAAACTGTAGCTCAGCTATGGGCATATCTGGCATTTTTTCTTCTTTTGTTACCTCATATGTCTTCAATATAAATGGGCTATTTCATTACAGTTTACATAACTTGTGGTTTTATGTGTACATATTTGTCAGGGACTTGTTTCCTGCTTATTTTGTAAAAAAAAAATTGGTGTTGTGGGGGCTCGAACCATGAATGCCTGCTCTGCAGCCAACATCTCTACCGCTACGCTATTGCTTCCTGGCTTATTTTGCATATTTAGTTCTTATATGCTTTCCCACTGACTGCTAACTGTAGCTGCGCTACGGGCACGCCAGCATAACAGCGCACTCACGGTTAAACATCTTTACAATTTTAAAAATATATATAACATGTTCATTTATATATATTTTATGTTCATAATCTGTGGGGGCATGTGTTGTGTTGTGTTTATTCACATTTCCGTGGACTCTGTTGTGGGTGTTTACTTTGGGCACTTTTACACTTCTGGGGGCGTGTCCGCTTGCAGGGCTCAGCCTATGGACACACCCCCTACTGTCTTACACGGACCGTGTTAGACTTAGGTGTGATTCAGCATGCTCTCATGAATATGCAAAGCATGCTGACATCACTCCGTTTAACTGCAGCCTCCGTGTAAGAGTTATAACTCTTACACGGAGGCTTCGTGAATCCTGGGCAGTGTCTTCAGTAATGAGCAGCATTTTATTATTTTGTAGGTAGACTGAAGCATTTGCCAATGAATCAAAGATTTTAGATCCTTCTGGTAAGGGCATTTTTATTCTTGCTGAGAAAAGTAAATTAACTTTAAAAATAGTTCATTTTTAGATCTTTTATAAAGGATAAGCAAACATTGCTTTTGCTTCTAACCTTTGTAGAATAATCAGACAATCTAACACCATTTTTCACCATTTTTTCCTGGGGGTGGAGAATTTGACCACACTGCTTTTAATATTAAATCTTTCTACAGACTACACACGAATCTCACAATAGTGGAACTTTCATTTGAGAAAAAAGCATTGATCTAGGTGCCCTCTCATGACAAAAGACAACATTGTAGGTAAGTTCAAGCTCTTTTGTAACCAAGAAGTTAAAAAAGTGATTACAATTCTTTCTGTCATCATTTTCAGGTATTCCATATATGCTATTATGTTGTTACACTTAAGTCCATTTTCCATATCATCAGCTTTCTCAAGTCACTATTTGTTCTATCCTGTTTAGGTATCACCTTCTGATATTCTTCATTCAAAGCCATTTAAGGTTTCCTCAGTTCTGTTAATTCAAATAGTTTGTTGTTTAACCAGGCGTTCTAGAGTACCCATTCATTTTTTTTTTAATTTCTTGTTTAAATGAGTTTTGAATCAAACTTCTCCATCTTGAAGGAAGTATCATGTCTTTTCTCATTTATACACTCTATAAATTATCTTTGGGGTAACTAATTTTGCACTGTTACCCTTTTGAAAATTAATAGCTACTTTCTGATAGGAAATTTTTATAATTTGAAGAAATCAGCAATAAATGGTATTCCTTGTTTCTTAAAGATTATATTACATGACAATTCTTCAGAACTGTAGTTTTAAGTTGGTCTATCTGTCCTAAATTTAATGTTACAGAGTTGCTTTCAGGTCTTGTCTTCTTTCTGCCATCTTGTCCATGCCCCTAAAGTTTGCCCTTTCCTTCTACACTTGTATACCTGAAAAAGAAAAGAAAAACTGCAGAAAAAGGCAGTTGGCTTGACAGCATTTCTTACATTCTCTGTTATGAAATGAATGTGTACTGGTAATTTGACTTGCTCTGCACACTTGTACAACTTTTGCTATGGTGAAAGCTCTTCCACCTTAACCCTTGCTTGATTATGTACCACAAGTCTGTCCTTTACAAATGAATCATGTAACACACCACTCAGACTGCATTCTTTAGCTCAATAACAAAAACATCTTTTGGTTTCTCTGTAGCATCATCTGCCACTGTAAGGAACATATGCTGAATAAATGTCTGCTTCTCGTAATAATATTTCTCTGACCGATGCCACTTTATCTTGCTACACTAACAAAAGTTAATTTAAAAAAATACCTTCTGTTACACGCCTTGCAGTGGGAAAATTCCTGGTGGTTACAGTTTGATACATTTTTCCACTAGGAATTATATTTCAGTGCTTCAAGACACATACATTATTGATCAGACATTACTTCTACAGATACCTTTCTCCACACTGACACGCTATAACGTCTGGAAATTTTAGCTTCTATGAGGTTCGAAATCAGACTGATATCTATGTGGAATTTGTATCATATGAAATGATACTCCCTGTAGCAAAATATTATTATTTATGCTACAGCTACCCCAGAGAATTGAAAAGCAATGATAAGTACTGTCCTTTCCCACAGCAGTAACTTTGCTTGTCAGAACCTGTTTGGTTTGGTATTGGTTGAGGAAGAAGGGGGAAAAAAAGTATGAAAATATTGGGTAATATTTAGAAAATGTAACAATGGTAGTCAGAGTATGTCTTAGTTAACATTGTTGTACTTAATCTGTATTGGATGTCCATTTCTCCAGTGGAGAATACTGAACCCTGGTGTCTGAATGTAGTGCAAGAATTTCCTGCAGATATCTTCAAAATGGGATGCATAATATTATTTTAGTAGTAAATCATAGTGGTTATTCACCATAAAAAATTGTTGGGATGACTGAGTGCTAAGTACAAAGTAAATCCAGGGAACACTAATAAGAAAGTACTATATAAGGAGAAAACATTAAATCACCCAGGGCATGTGAACTCTCTAAACTGTAAGAAAAGAAAGACATTTCAAAATTGTAGACTACTCTTTCAGGTATAACTGTATAGTGGATTCCATAAGTGCCCTTGATCCATACAAAAATCAGTTTATAAAATGACAATACTACAGGCAAACAATGTAGCTTATAACTAAATAAATGCCAACAGATGCCTAATTGCAAAATTGTATTTTATTGTACACTTTCATCCAAATACTATACAGACTTCTTCAGAACAATGAAAAACACTGACAACCTCTTCCTGAATAACTCACCTAAATACATTAAAATCACATGATATAACAAAGTCAGCTAACAAAATTCAGTCTGTGTACTTATTTTATTATTTTTTTAATTTTCTGGATTTATGATAATACAATAAAATATAAATACTGATGATAATGACAAAAATGCTGTCAAAATCATCATAAGAATAGACATTTAAACTTTATATAGTAAATCCAGTAATTGTGTACAAGACTTATAGAACGTATATGTAGACATTATCTAGTATTTATGTACAAGTATTAAACTATAGATATGTTGGATATGCATTCATATTAGTCACAGTGAAAGAGAGACTCTGCTGGTAGTACAAAGTATTGCAAGCAAAGTGGGCACTGTAAATATCAAGAGCTCTGTATAATTCAGTGTATCAAATAGCATCATGGTGCCTTGGAAATAATCAGGGGTATTCATAAAGGTTACCACCAGGGTGGCCACGGCGGTGCAGCGGTTAGTATTGCCACCTCACAGCAAGAGGTTCTCTAGTTCAATCCTCAGCTGGGGTGCCTTCTGTGCAGAGTCTGCATGTCCTCCCTGTGGTTGTGTGGGTTTCCTCCGGGTGCTCCGGTTTCCACCCACATCCTAAAGACATGCTGTAGGTGGATTGGTCACTCTAAATTGCTCCTAGGTGTGAGTGTGTGCATGTGTGTGCCTTTTGTGGAAGGTTGGGTGCCCGGCTGGCAACTCAACACTGTAAAAATCTACTGCCAATCATGAGCAGACAGGTGATCCACTGTGGCAACCCCTAACCGGGAAAAGACAAAAGAAGAAGAAGAATTCATGAAGGTTACCACAAAGTGTATACTATATGCCCACTTTCTGAATTCAAGAAAAGTCCTGCCACAATACTTGTGCTGCCTATTCACTCAGAAAGGTTACACCAAGTGTTCACATAGCATACACTTTTTGGTGACCTTTACAAATTCAGCTCACTGCCTAAAGAGTGTTACTATTTATTAGAGTAGAACAGTGTTAATCTATATTAAACACCATGTGCATTGTGAATAATGAATATTGAGTTTTGCTAGTTATTATTAGATATACTTAGAGAGTCAGCCTGGGGAGGAGCAAATATAGTGCTAATGTTGCTTAAAAAGTATAAGTTTTATAATACTTGTTTTATTTCAATTGTTAATCAAATGTCCCCATAAAGCATTTTTATAAAACAGACTCAAATGAAGTTTCTGTTTGTAGTCTTAAATAAGGAAACTGTGGTGTCCCAGGAGGCAGTAGCTGGCCAGGAAGTGGAGTTATTGGTGCAAACTGTACCACAGTTTGACGGTAAAATGAAGGAGAGTAAGCAAGCCAGAGAAGCATTGATTTCAAAATGTGAAGACTTTGTGGCCAGAAACAGGTGAGAGAACTTAAGTTATCAGACTGGTGAAGGTGAGTGGAGGGCCAGGACCCTACGGGATTTTTGGAGAAATGGCTGAATGAAACTTGGTTGAGGTACCATATAGTCTCAGGTTAAGAGAGTGCACAGAGTAGGGAAATCAAGACATCTATGTATAAATCTTCATAGCTATAGATGCAAAGATTAGCTTATTAGGCAAGAGGCACTTAGAAAAGGATTCTTGATTAGAGGGATGTAAGTCAAGACTGTAAAAGGCTCTTAGTTATCATTTATCCCTGGAGGAAGCAGTCAGTTCCAGTATTGTAAAATCACAGCAAGTAATGTGTAAGTGCCATAATGCAATACTTTACAAGACTGCATGTAACAAGGAAGGGACAAGTTTATTGGGCTCCTTCAGTGGTAAAGGCAATTTATATCCATGCTAACATCACTGGAAAGAAACAAAAGTGGTTGCTGTTGGAGGGTCCATCCTGGAGAAAAAGCAGACAGAGAAAATACAAAGAGAGCGGGGAGGAAGAGAGAGTGGGGAAACAGAGTTAAACAAGATGGGTACTACCCCAGTGGAAGACAATATTCAGGGGGGAAAAAATGACTGAAAATTATTTTGTCTCCAGAGTTGTGCAGGTGTATAACAGTGACAATCCTAGTATACACAGATGGAAATGGTTAAGAAGTCTAAGGTATACCCAAGAGGAGTGAAGCTGATCAAATTGATGGGGCAGTGTCTATCTTTCTGTCTGTTCATATGACAAAAGGAGAGAAGGGAAGGGGACAGCCCAGTGACAATGGACAGAGGCAAATCCCCATTAAAGGGCAAAGAGCAAATGAGAAAGATCTGTGGGGATCTATATACAAATTCTCTAGAGACAAAAGTATACCATGGAGGTAAGATAGTAAAGAATGGATCAGAAAGAGGAGTTGTATGTCATTGGAGGACTAAATAGTGAAGGAGGATAAAGGAAGATAGCTCATAGATGAATAGGCACAATCACTGATCAAGGGAAGTATACCTACTTGAAGACTGGATACCAACATCTGAGCAGGTATGAGAGAATGGGCGATGGTATGTTGTGTAATAGATAGCCTTAATGAAGGGATTGTTTTATTTATTTTCTTCATCAGCAGCAGCAGCAGCCCCCTTTTTCCCCATTTTCTACATGGGGTCAGGGAATCATGTTAACTGTTGCCATCTCTCTCGATTCAATGCCACACTCCTGCTTCTTCAACAATCATGCCCGACTGTTGCAGATCTTCTTTCACACAATCAATCCACCTCTTTGCTGGATGTCCTTGTTTCCTCTTACCTTCTTCCTGTCTGTCCCAAATCATCATCAGATTGTCTTCTGTTTTCCTGCACATGTGTACAAACCACCATAATCTGTTTGCTGTTTTCTTTGATCTTTTCTGCAATTGGAGCTACTTTGGCTTCTGCTCTTATGTCCTCATTTCTTCATCTGTCCCACAGCATGTATCCTACAACCCTTCTCAGGCACTTCATTTCCATCACCTCTAGCTTCTTCATCTACTCTGCCTTTACTGCCAAGGTTTCTGTACCATACAGCATTACTGGTCACACCACTGTCTTGTACATCTTACCTTTCAGCTTCTTCAGCATTCTTCTGTCATAGACTACACCTGTCACTCTATGACAGTTGTTTGCAGCCTCTCTGATTCTAGCTTTGACCTCTTCATTCAGACTTCCCTTCTCCTCAACCACCGCTCCCAGATACCTGAAGCTGTTTACCTGTTCCACTATCTTTCCTTCTATCTCATTTCCCAGCTCTTTCTGATTTCCCCAGATTGCTGCCATTACCACTGTCTTATCTGTGCTTAGCTTCAAACCATGTGCCATCAGTTTTGCATTCCATTCCCCTATCCTTTGCTGAAGTTCCTGCTCAGAGTCTGCCTGTAATGCCACATCATCTTCTTACAGCAGCTTTGTTGATCTGTCCCCTCCAACCTGTTTGCTAATGTAGTCCATTACCAGTATGAACAGCAGTGGGCCCAGAGCTGAACCCTGGTGTACACTCACTCCCACTGGGAACTCCTCTGTGAGGCCAAACACTGTGCATACTTGAGTCATTGGGTTCTTGTACATAGCCTGCATTAATTCTACCAGTGTTTCTGGGACTTTGAACCACCACAGTACTGCCCAGATCAGCTTTCTTGGGACATTGTCTTATGCTTTCTCCAAGTCTAGGAATACCCAGTTGGACTCTTTCCTCATCTCTAGCTTCTTCTCAACTATCTGTCTCACTGCAAACATCAGGCCAGTTCTGATGTATCTTGATCTGACTCTGAATTGCTCATCTCCCATCTTACATTCTACTACTCTGTGTATCCATTTATCAATCACCCTCTCCAGAACTTTCATGCAATGTGATAGGAGTTTGATGCCATTGTACTGCCGACAGTTGTGGATGTCCCCTTTCTTCTTGTACACTGGCATGAGTATGCTTATTCTCCAGTCATCTGGGATATGCCTTTCTCTCCACACTGCTATGAGTACCCTCAGGAGGCATTTCTCCCCTATCTTGCCCAACATCTTTATCATATCTCACCTCTTTGTTAAAAACCTTGCCTCTTTGTCTCTCTCTGCCATCAATAAGTGAGGTGTTACCCTAGTGCCAACTCTTAGTTAGGTATACTCTTTTGTTTTCTGTTTGTGGTTTCCTTTTAAATGTTTAAACCAGTTACAGACCCCTGCCACTCTGCTACTTCTTTCTGATCCAAATGATCTGGCAGCACTTCTCCCTAAGCTAACAGTCCAACACTGAAGTCACTAGCCAGTTACCTTCAAACAGCTGCTTAGAGATGTAATGGACTGAAACTTTTAGAATTCTAGCTAAAGGCAGAAAAATAACTCAAACATTTGGCAAAACTGCTACCTACATTGTTACTAGCAATCACCAATAGTTTTTCACTCACCTCTGCTGGGGCTCTATCCACTGTTCACCCTGCAGGCTCACTCCACTCCCCTACCTTGCTCCCAATTCCCACTCACCCCCACTATCTGTACATTTATTCATCTCAACTCCTCCCACATCTCCTACCACCAAATTATACTACACCCCATCCACAAGACACATTCCACTCTTAAACTCCCCACCCAGCCTTAACAATGCCCCTTACCACATCATAGCTACTAAACCTAATATCCCTGCTAACCTCCCCCACTTGTCTTACTTATCTTACACAACTCTCTAACCCCTCCCATACTGCACCTTCACATTACACAACCACTTTCCAATATACTTCCACTCCACCCTTCACCTCCATAACTCATGAACTCTACTCTTCTAACCCAACCCTACTATTAAAACATAAAATCCTACCTATCCCACCCTCACACAACACACCCCTCCAACTTCACACCCACAAATCCACCCCCTATCACGGTTCAAACTCTCCAACCACATTAAATTTCCTTATACTCATTCTCCACCGCATTTTCCTCTCACTCTCTGGTGACACCCATCCCAACCCCATGCCACTACCACCACACAAACCACTAATTCCCCTTACACACACACACACACACACACACACACACACACACACACACACACACACACACACACACACACACACACACTCACACACTCACACACAAACACAAACACACTCACACACAAACACACAAACACACACACTCACACACAAACACACTCACACACACACATACTTAACAAGAAAGGTGGAGGTGTAGCCAAATCTACTCCTGTTCCTTTACCGTTAACCCATACACCAATAACATCCCAAACTTCACCAATGCTGAAATAATTATAGCTCTACTAAAATTCAATAATCACAAGTCCATACACATAGCTGCCCTCTATATACCCCAGGCAATAATATCCCAATACTAGAAGATATCCTCTCCTGGTTTTCTTCTAACATTAAAAATGAAACCTATATCCTAGGTGACATGAATATTAACTGGGCCACTATAAACCTTCAAGCCCCATCTCACATAGTCAACATCTTCAACTTCACCGAACTAATAAACTCTCCTACCAGGGCAAACAAAGATGGCGCCTCTGGCACAATCATTGACTGGATCTTAACATCCCATCCCAACCTTATCTCAAATGCAGGAATCATCCCAGACCCTCTCAGTGATCATCTGCCAGCCTTTGCCGACAGTCACCTCTCTCCTCATCAAAAGTAGCATCACTACATTCAAACTCATAACCTCTCCTACTTCAACCCTCAAACTTTCTCCGAATGTTTAAAACTTACTGACTGGCCCCCCCTAGAACACAGCCCCTTGATAATGCCATCACCTACTTCAATGAAACATTCTTAAACCTACTCAACAACCACGCTCCTCTAAGAACCAAACATGTCAAGGCTAAAGCTTCTCCTTGGTTATCAAAATAAATTAAACTAACCATGCTCTAGAGTCAAAAAATGGAAGCTATACCAAAAAAACAAACAACCTAGCTTCCTACTTGAATTCAAACAACTCCACAACTCTGTAAAAAAAAAGAAAAACTAGAGACCGCAAAGCATAGTACTCCAAACTTCAATCCGAACACTCAACCAACACTAGAAAATTCTGGGACACCATCTCCTCCCTTCACCACCCAGGAAATAAAGACAACCCCTGTCCAAACCCCAACCTCACCTATCTTGAAACTGCCACCCTATTCAACTCCTTCTTTGTGGATTGTATAGCTAAATTGTCCTCCTCCTTCCCTCACTGCCCGCCTAATCCCAACCCCGCCTGCCCACCATCCCTTTGGTCTCATACCTCCTTCCTCTCCCTTCAACTTAAAACCCATCCCCACAAGTACAATAAGAAAACTATTCCTCCAACTTAAACCTTGCTGCAATGCACCTGATAATCTACCATCAGCCTTCCTCCAAATATCCGCTGATAGTATTGCCTTTCCCATTTCCATCTTAATAAATGGATCCATCCAAGAATCCTATGTCCCTTCTATCTGGTGACATGTACACATCATCCCACTCCATAAGGGAGGTAAAAACACTGACACCACCAGTTTCAGGCTTACTACCATCCTTTCCCCACTCTCTAAAATCCTGGAAAAATGTATCCATTCACAACTGATGCCATACCTAACACACAATAACCTTCTCATCCCAACTCAATACAGCTTCCATCCTGGCCCTAGTACCATAACTGCCCTCCTTTCCTTTCTCAAGGCCATTAACCAAGCACATGACTAGGGCAAATTTGTACCTACCCTGTTCTTATACCTATTCAAAGCTTTTGACACAGTCTCCCACCCCTTACTGCTATGTCAACTCCCCTCTTTCAGCCTCTCTCCTTCCACCATAGCCTGGTTCTCTAGCTACCTCTCCGAATGACAACAAGCCATACAATGGAAATCCTCAACCTCTCCCCTCCTACACACCCCCACCAGTGTGCCCCAAGTTTCTGTTCTAGTCCCTTACTCTTCAATATATTTATCAATAACTATCACCACACCATCCCTGATTCCTCACTAATCCAGTATGCTGATGATTCAACAATCATCTGCTCAGCATACTCTCCCTCTGACCTACTTCTAAAAACCCAATCAGCTTTCTCTAAAGCTGAAACCTGGATGCAAAACAATCACCTGGCCCTAAACACAACTAAAACTAAACTGATGATCTTTTCTTCCTCTAGAAATTCCCCTATCAACATAAACTCCTTCTCTATACTCAGCCAGAATAATGTCGCCATCAAAATTGTATCAAATACTAAACTGCTCAGTGTTATCATTGATGAACATCTAAAATTTGACACCCATATCCAAACTCTCACAAACTAGGACTCCTGTACAGACACAACCGCTACCTCACCCCCTCCACCAGAAAAACCCTAGCCTCCTCCTACCTTCTTCCCTTTCTCATGTTCAGTGTTCCTCTGCTAACCAATCTCAAACTCAGCCTACAATCCAAACTAGAATCCTGCTACAATAAAATAATCAAATTTCCCACCAATTCAAAAAACTCATCCCACTATTGCCACTTTTTCCATACTCTGCAATAGCATTAACTACCTAATTACCTGAATTTCCTCAAACTCACCACTGCCCACAAGCTCATCTTCAAACCTTCTAGCTGCTTGTCTCTTGCTACCATCTTAACCCCTATATTTCTAACTGCTCAGTCAGGTCATAAAACCAAAACGTCCTACAAATCTACAAACCCTCATGACCCCATGGCCACCTCCTGCTGTTCTGCTCCATATCTAAACTATGGAACTCTCTCCCACCCTTTACAATAGTCCAAACCACATCAACTTCAAATCTCTCTTGTTATCCCACCTATCTTCAAAATGGACATGCCCATGCCACTCTCCAGCATAACTTCCCCCTCTAACTACTCATCTCCATCCCCTGCTACACCTAATTCTCATACCATTACTTTGTCTTCTACTACAATCCATTAAACCAATACTGGATAGCCTTCTGTTGCACCTTGGCCAACCTTGTTAGATTTTCTTATATCAGTAAATGTATCTAACTTTGTACATACATTTCAACAATGTCCTGTTTGTATTTCTTTGCATGATTGTATTGTACGTCATATATATTATGCTGTATTCTCAGCCTGATCTAGATGATTATACTGCTTTGTGTATGTGTGTAATTGTTGAGTGGAGCTTTTCTCCTCGGGTCTCCACTGAAAACGAGTTTTTATTGGCCCAGTGGACTTCCCCAGTCATCAAACTGAAACTAAAGTAAAATAAATAAATAACATAAATAAATATCTGTGTGACCTCATCTGAGCCTGCTGCTTTCCCTGATTTCATTTTCTTTAGTTCTGTTATTACTTCTTCTACATTCGGCTCCTTTTCTTCTCTCATCATTGGCAGTTTCTTACTTACTTTTCATTAATTTATTTATTTTTATCAATTAGTTTGCTTCAAACACATGGCCATGTCCAAAGAGGCAGATACTCATGGAGTGGTTATTGAAATGGAGAGAGGAGAAGGGGGTGTCACAGAGAGGCTGTGCTGATATAAAAAAGTGTGAGAAATGAGAAGCTGATGAAATAGGGTTAAAAAAGATGGAAAAAGAAACACTGCACTATGAACCTTTTTTTTGTTTGTTTGTTTAAAATACCTTTAGTGAATAATCGCTTGCGACACAGGCAAACTTACATTTATGTTAAAGTAATCAAACTATATTAACAAGTTCATATTATCAAAGATTATATACCACATATATTATATATACTATATAATTAAAGCAACATTAATAAATTGTCCAATTCCTGCCTTCCTTTAAACCTCATTCCTCCTCCAAAACATTTTTTCTGCATGTATTGTTCCTATAATTTCTATTTTTTATGTAATTTACCCCTACACTTTTATAAAGATCCCACTTTGTGTTCTTTTATCTCTGTTGTAATATTCAGTACTTTAAGTATAGTCAGTTTATACTCAATTTCCATTTTCTAGCAATTGCTTTTTTGGCAGCCACCAGAACTAAATTTAAGAAAGCTTTGCAATGTCTAGGTAATTCAGATTCTATATCCCAATTCAAAGAAATCATTTCTTTAGTTAGACTCCTTTGCTAGCCAAGAATTTCTGACTGAGTACTCTGTAGAAAATTTTTAAAGTCTGCCAACTCATTACACTCCCAAAACATATCTTCCCAGTCACGTCTTTCTTCCCATCACACCTCCAACATTTGCCAACTATCTGAGGAAAATTCTTTGGAGTCTGTTTGGGGTATAAAAGTGTCTATGCAAGCACTTTTAGAAAAAAAATCCTAATTCTTCTAGATTTTGTTACATATTTGAGAGACATATGTCCTCCAATCCTTCCTTTGTGAATTGCTTATCTCATCTTTCTTCCCAACCTTTTCTGACCTCCTCTGATTGATTCCTGTAGTTATTGTGCAATATTTTATTTTCCCTACCAATTAACAGCAGCTTCTCCTTTAGATTCAATTAAAAACTCAACCAGTGCAGGTCTTTAACTTAGCATTTCCCTATCACTTTCTCTTTGTCTATACTCTGATAACAATTTCTCATAGGGAAGGCAATCTCTAGCCTGTAATCCAAATGTCTTCTTGGCTTCTTTCCATTCTATTACTTTCCCCCCTCTAATTATTTGTTCTCAGTACTTTGGTTCCTTGGCCAGCTTCTTCCAGTATATTCCAGCCCCCCTCTTGTCTATTCTCTGTACCCTTAATTGCAGTCATCCCTACTGGCAGAATTTCCTTTCTCCATTCCCATGTTGTCTTAGTTCTTAGTATACTTTCTGCTGCTTTATGAATATAACATTCTGTATGACTGTTGTTATTCTCCTTAAGGATCTGCACCCAAAATCTCATGCCTTCCTCGTTTCTTGAATTACTATCCTGCTTCATTGTCATCCATTTCCACTTTGAATTGTAGCTTTCTGCTTGTGTTATGCATAAGAGCCTTAACTGTGCAGCTTTAAATAGGCTTTCAAATCAGTAATCCTAAATGTCCTTGTTCATTTAGGAGGATCAACTTATCCCACGAACCTCTGACCATTAGGGGCCATGGGATGAATAAATGATATTTAATAGGACAAGTCACTAGACATTGTGCTCGTTTGAAGAAAAAAATATATTTTTTGGAAAAGTTTTGCTAAAACTGCAATTCGATGTATTAAATATAATAAAAGTGGTTTAGTTTAAAAGCTGAATTTAGTTTGAATTATGTCATTTTGGATAAATTATTATATAGACACGTGAACTATTACTAGAACACATACAGTTATGTTTACTTTAGTTAAGCTTTTAAGTAAGTTAATATAGAGCTTTGGTTAAAATTGCTACAAATGAGTAGGGAGTGAGATTCTAATATTTGTTCTACAAGGAGGGGGGTTGTAAAGTGAGGCAGAATGGAAAACATATTTGAGCTTGAGCAAATCGTGGAAGGCTGCTGAAACTTGTACTAAAAGGGATGAGATTTGCCAGTTATGAAATCAATTAAGTAAATTGATCAAAACATGGACATATGTTTTCTGTCTTCTGTAGCAGTTTGTGTCAATTATATTAACTAACTCCTTTATTTCACAGAATTATAAGTAAAAGTGATATTGACATTTTGTATTAAGTTGATAAAGGACATAGTAAGGGGACCTTTTGTTAACCAGGGGATTATTATACAATAAAAGTTTTGGGGAGTATATGAATTATGAAGTACAGTTCCTAGGATAAGAGAATTTTTCATGAGATTGAAAGATGGAATCAAACAGCTAATGAAGATAGCACGGGCCCATAGTTGTGACAATAAGCAGCAGCCACAGAGATTATAACAATAACTAGTTATGGGAAATTAAAAAGAAGAGGAAATGGGAACTCTAAGAAGAGAAGAACGTAGGACAGGAGTACACAGTGAATACTAGTCTACTCATATTAAACACTGGCTAGCAGAGCTGAGCATTCTTTCCAGGTGAGGAGACTTAGGTGGAGCTTGTATCTTAAACTAAGGTGAGCCAAGCCTTACCGAGGTAGGGGAATGCAAAGGTAGGGAAAAAGTGTTTTACATTGTGGGCTTGAGGAATCCTACCAAGAGGCAGGGAGGGGTGGTAATTAGTACATTAGGTAGAGAGGCGGTGGAGGTAGCATTGTTGCAGGTGTTGAACCCGAAGAAAGATGTTGACATCAGAAGTGGCTTTAGACAGTTAAAGTGTGTGCAAAGAGAGTAAGAGATGTGGGGAGTTTAGTTCAAGGATAACATAGTTAGAACAAGACTAAAAGAAATCAAAGAAGACTCCGAGGGAAGGTGTGTCTCTGATGGGGATAGCTAGTGACAGTGTTTTTTTTGCCACATTATCTGCAGAATATCAGCCCCCCCACAATCCTTTGGCCCATAAATTTCTCATGAGGTGATAGTCATTCCTGGCCTTTTCTTTCTGCATGAGGTGAGAGACAATTACAGAGCTGTCATTCTGGCAGTGATTATGGCATTTGTGTTATGTGGCCCTGACTCTGCCATCTGGAGATGCCATGGGCTTCCCCAGTACTGTGGGGGGACAATGTACCCCCCCAATATAGAAGTGTGCCCACTCCTTGACCAGCCTCTACTAGGGTTACTGTTACTGCTGGCCAGTCACACCCATATCCCCCCTTCACTTGTTCTAAAGAAGACTGCCCTCCAGTACTCACCACGAGCAGCAGGTCATCACAGTGGGAGAAGCTACCATAAACGTCCCATTCAGGTGAGTGTGCCAGTGTAAGCAGTGCATATCTTACCCACCCACCAAGTCTTCCAGCTTCCTGAGCTGCTAATTGATCTCTGGTTATCTGGGTGCAGTCAGGGCTTTATCCCCAAGTGCTCCAAATCTAAGTGTGCTAGTGGTATTTTAGGGGTTAATTGAGGGCAGGAAATAAGTAATTCAGGAATATTTGGACACTATAGAAAAGATGTGTAAGGTGGATAATGGGATACAAAAAATAGGTTATTCAGGAGAAATGAATTTCAAACAGGATGTCAGAGGGCTACTCAGGAAGGGATGAAGAAGATGGGTTTAGGGGATGTATGGAATTGGAGAACACGAAAATTCACTTTCTCAAGATAGAAGGGAGCAGGTGAGTAGGCTGTACTGTAGTGAAATATGGAAATAACACAGAAGGAGTTGCCGGGCCACACTCTATTATTAATGGATTGGAAGATGGAGACAAATGGGAAGAAGAGAGTTGGAATCCAAGTGGAATGGCTACAAAGAATGGTAGAATAGGTCTTGAAGGAGAATTAAGGGGATAACGTGTGACAGAATAAAATCAACATGTAGATGGAGGATAATGGATAAAGTAAAAAATGAGGAGTGAGAAAGGAGAAGGTGAGGGCACTTGAATAGAAGCTGTCGAGGTTAAAAGGTAGGTTGCAGCAGTAAAGAGGAAGTTAGATGAGGCCATAGACAAGTTGGAAGTTCAGTTGAATGAATGAAATAAAAAACTCGGATCTGAGAATAGATTTGCAAGATAAAAAGCTAGGGGGTGTTCCCAATGAGAAGTGGATATAAAGTTATTATATAAGACACTAAAGGAGCATTTAAAGAAGACATGGCTGAGAAAAATACAAGGAAGGGGAAATAATATATTTGCCTAAGGGAATTAGGAAATAAATTTAGGATGTTTTATGAGAAGATATATTGAGGCAGGAGTGTGAGATGAAGGATCTTAGGAGATGGGAAGGATAGGTATTTAGGAAAAAGAAAAGAGGGGAGTTTAATGGGGTAGTTCAAAAGAGAGGAGTGGTGGAGGCAATAAAGTATTCAAGTATTTGAAGAGCAGGAAGTCAAGGAGACCAGATGCTGAATTGTATAAAACTTTAGGGCTCTGGGTTATAGAGCAGCTGATGGGGATTTTCAATAGTATCTTAGAGAAGGGGGGGTGCTAAAGTCTATGTTTGAGGAATCAGTAATGATTTTGTGTAATGGGAAAAACGATCCATGGAAGTATTGACCAATTTCTTTATGCAATGTAAATGTCAAAATATTTGCCAGGATATCAGCAAAAAGACTGGAAAAGCAGTTACCAATGTGATTGGTGAGGAAGAGGTGAGCTCTGTTAACACTGTATCACCACCACATTACGGGATATACCTGCTGAATTGTTTGAAGGGGGCAAAGTTGAAAGGGGAAGAGAGAGCAGAAGCAGTGTCAATGGATATTCAAAAAGCTTTTTGTACTACACTGAGAGAATATTTGCTTGATGTTGTAGGGGAGATGGCTTACCTGGGAAATGCTTTGCAAAAAGATTGTAGAGTGTCAACCTTTGCTCATTAACCAAGATGATAAAGATGGCATTAGGGAGAAGGATGAGGCTAGGTCATCACAATAAAGGAATTGTATGGAATGCAAAATTCTAGATTAGGTCATGTCAGCATGCCACAGCAAGAAAAATGGTTTTCCAAGGAAATCTGATAAACAAACATGAATATAACTAGAGAAATGCTGTCATTCTGACTTTAAATCTGTAAAGAAATCTATACAGCAAAGTGTGTTTAAATATTTTATAAAACAGGAATCATTCTATATTTTCTGAATAAAGGACTTTTCAAATAACCTTTCTGTGTACAGTCAGCTGCTGTTTTATTGTTGCTTCAGATGAGGCAATATCACTGGAGTCTCTTAATATATTAGTAAACAATAAAAAGCTGGGACAACCAATAATTCACACGTTAATGTCAAGACCACCGGGATGGCTCGTAGCGTCATTTAGTGGTAGGTTATTTAAAATGTTAAGACATTTTGTGGGTAGAATTTTGCAGTTCTGTGCCATTTTGAGGAATCTTGATACAACACATGTCCAGTCTAAGCCGAAAATGTTTAGAACATCACAGGCTGCTACTGGGCCATGTTTGATATTTTTGTTGTATTTAATCTAAGTGGGCTTTCTTTTTGGTTTGGAAATAGTAGCTTTTTTTCTACATGAGGAACCAGTAAGGCAACTGTTCTTGACTGGTTAGAATTTTGTCTAATGCATAATATAGAGGATTATGATTGGGTCACAAATCATAACCTGTTTATTATGTATTTGAGACCTGGATGCCAAGAAATTCACCACAATAGCGAAGCTGGAGAGGTGGTGCTTCACATCCATGATGAGAACATGTAATATTAGGTTAGAATTGACACCTCAGTCATAATTTTTTGCAGTACGTGGAGCTTTACCTGCTCTAGTTGCAGTAAAAAAATGCTAAATGTTTTATCAGCTTTCAAAGCTGTAAAGCACCTAGTGACCACAGTTAAAAAGGTAGTGTAACTCGGTCCTTTACATTTATACTCATCTTCCATGCCTCTTAAATGTCCAGACATTCACAGAACTTCCAAATTTTTGCCTCTTACATTTGGTCTGTTCCTCATAAAGTCTGTGTTTTTTGGACAAATTACTGAGGATTGAAGGCACTAAATAATAACACATATTTGGGTTTCAGACTTTATATCCTTAAGAAAATGCTGGCAAACACTCATCCTTTTATTCTAGAAACTTTCTAAGTTATAACGGGTAGCGTGGACTTGTTACCGATGAACAGCAGGTAGAAACAAATCTTTTATTCTGCCATTGTCATTTGCTTGTCAGTACGGGCAGATTTTAACTTCCTAGCCCAAGACCTTACATTAACAACTTAAGTAGAGAAAGCTTAACATTTGTTAAGGTTGTATCTCATGCCATTCTAGAGCTCAACTAATTCTAGATATCAGAGCTTAATTAGCACACTCCATCCACTAAAATTATGGATTTAACAGAAAGTATTGACTTCTACTGAGGGAGACAGCCATGCAAGTTTCTTTTCCTCCCATGCCTATAGATATTTTGGTGATTGTTTATATCACAACAAACCATCATCATACTGCATACAGGTGTTGATGGTTTCAACTTGATTGACACCCCATTGGGGCTGTCAATTAAATTACACTTTTTATTGTTATTCTAATTCTTTACTTATAACATTAAAACATTTAAGAAGGTTAAACTATAAAAATAGGAAGTCCAATGGACATTGCTAACTTAATATCAATGTAAGACAGCCACGCTCATCCAGCAAGGGGCTGTCACCCCACTGGACTCCTTGCTTTACGTGGTTTTAATTGAGTTGCAATCATTTTGGTGAATGAGGGGGTCAGTCTGTTTTTTGTCATCTTCACTTGATTCATACGGACATTTAATACTTGACAAATAAGAGGTCTGACATAAGGTTCACCCACATCACACTATGGGCAATGCCTGCTGCTGCGTATTCTAATGTAAACAATCGCCAATATCTTTTCTGAGATTTTTAAACAGCAGTATCTTTATGTTGCTGATTTCTATAAAAATTGTTTTTTATGCAATATTTATTGACAACCTTCTTTTCCTTATTAGCTGAGACACACATTAGTTTCAGAATTTTGTTGCTGCTATTAATAACACATGGTGCATACCTTTCTGTGGTAAAGCTTACTACCCTAGTGATACTTTTTGGATGATTCACTTTTTGGATGACAACTGTTTTCCCAATGTATTCAGGAAACCAACAAATGCAAGCACTGTTTTGTTTCCTGCAAGTAACCAACTTCATTATTTGACTGACTCATTGCCATATGGAGAATATGTAAGACGACCGATTAAGCAGACATTGATAAGATTTTTGCAAAAGGGGCCCTGTATAGTATTACTGAATTTCTAGTTAGGAGTTACAGTAGGGTAATGATTAGTACTGCCTTTGATAAAGTGAAAGAATAAGTTAAATATAAAGAGTGATTGTCATGAAGGAAAACAAGTGACCTTAGTTCAACCATACATTACAGGTTGTAGTGAGCTCGTACAGATTCAGCCCCGTAAGTTATCACAATCATAAAGGAATGTCGGCATGAGTTATTTACAGTTTCTTTAGTCAGGAATTTTATCAGTATGGCATAATTTCTCATACAGGTTGGGGGACAGTTTGACTGATAAATGGAGCTGTAGTTATTATGAAAGTGTGCGATGTAGACTGGCATACATATGGGCACATTTGTCAAGAAC
The DNA here is from genome assembly GCF_019279795.1 of Protopterus annectens. Lineage (NCBI taxonomy): Eukaryota > Metazoa > Chordata > Ceratodontiformes > Protopteridae > Protopterus > Protopterus annectens. The sequence continues at coordinate 334,333,221 of NC_056748.1, read as the reverse complement.
ATACAGTCATGACACATGTAACGCACTACACTCAGAAAGGAGAATATTAGTGAAAAACCTCATACTATGCAAGACTTTCCAAACCTTTTACTTGAAATGGCTGTGTCTACAATAAATCATCTGAATGCAATTATTTTATGTTGGCAAAATGAGCAGATAATTATTTATTTTATTTTACATTTGTTTACCGCGAATGCCCGACTCGGCCATAATGGCCCATTTTCAGCAGAGCCCGGGAAGAAAAGCTCCAAGAAAATATTTACATACAATTGCAAAAGTTTAACAATAGAGATGATGATAAACAGAGAGACAGAGGACAACAATTTAATTAAAAAAAATAAATAAAAAAAACATGACATTCTGTACAAAAGTTAGAGAGCATAAGGGTGCCTAAAACTCAATTTGAATCATAGTTTTACCAATTAAAAAGCAGGATTTGAGAAAATGTAGAGAATACGGGTACAGGAACCTTCACATTGCTGCAGAACAACACTTCCACACAGCGCAATTAGGAAATCTATCTTATTTTACTTATTTTACTTATTTCTTTATCTATTTATTGTTTTTGAAACAAAACATGAAAATAAGACATTCAAAAAAATTGATGTAGCATTTATTAGCTAAACATGAAACAGAATATAATATAACATTTGTAACTATTTCTCCTGAGAAACTGAATAAGAAAATTCCTCTACAGGTTCTGAAGTGTGTCTGTTATTCTTCACTTTTTAATGTTACTTGAAACTGTTATTTTGAGACACTACAAAGTGATTTTATCAATTACACATTAAAAGGAAAGCATTTGCAGAATTTTTCTCTACTTACTTTCTTTTTCATTGTACTGAATATGTACTCCACTGCTATGTTTTTTAGTTGCTTAGATCATTCTGTTCTGCAGGGAGGCAGTAAATTGGTGGTCTGTAATTTCTGTGTATATGCGTTTGACCAGCTGATGTTTAAATATTCAGTCTTCACTCTTTTGGGAATCAAGTTGTGTTGATAAGGGTTTTGTGACAGAACATCTGAGAAATGTGAGATGCTACACAGTTGAGAGTTATGAGCGTTTTACTTAAAATACACACATTACAAGCAACATCCTGCAATGAAAAAAATGCTACAGTCTTTTTCATATGGGTATTGGACTGTTGTAGAAACTACTGCTTGGCTGAATCTGGGAGAAAACCTGTTAATTTAAGTCATGCTGTTGGTATACAGTGTAGGTAGACTGGGCAATAATGCTAACAACATGCACTGATTTTCTGTTGCTCAGTATAATTTGGTAAGAAGTCGCATTAAATAATTGTGTCACAGTTACAAAATAATCGTTCCTAGATTAGTGTAAGTTTTCCAAATTTAGCGAGGCTGAATGAATCAGCATATGGCCATTAATTTTTTGATCCATTAATCTTTTGAGGGCAGTCATGCACAAAATTAATTATATAGGCAGTTCAGCTTCTCCTTCTAATTAACATTCAGTTTCTTAAGATTTTCAGTGTAGCTGGGGTTCTTTCTGTTGGAATTTTCATATATGATGGAGCTGGTATGTTACGAATGGAATCAAATGTTTGTAGGGCAGAAGGTGACAGGAATGAAATGCATGGCTTGGAAATGTCAAAGAACGTAATAGGGGTACATAATAGGGGTATTAGGGTATAAACAAATGAAATAACCTGTGAAGGAATTTTTTAACAACCGATAATCAGGTGATGGGAGCTGTGAAAGACTGATATTGAGGGGCAAGAAATAGAATGAAGTAATAAGGAATCACAGGTAAGACTGGCTTTAACCATCATTTCCAAGGTCTATTTTTGGTAAGGTGATTTCTCCTGTCTACCTGATGAATCTGGGCATCTTGGGGCAATGCAGCAATTGCCTCATGTACACAGACAACCCCTCCTCCTACCACCCAACACTACAACATGTGAGAGATGCACTTATATAGCCAAACTGGAAGCAAAGCTCTCTTCACCCAAGACTGGACTAGACAGTCAAGAGGGGAAGGTAAACACTTGCACCACACCACACTCATCACACAGTCCCTCAAAACCTACACCACCAGAATACACAAATAGAAACACAAAACACACACCTACATTCACGGAGGCTCTCAATAAAAACCTGCCCAAGCATCAGGGACATCCAAAGCATAAACACAAGCAAACTCCAACCCCCAACACAACCCAAATGATACATAGCCCACAAACTCAGTGTGCCACTCAACCACAGCCCTTAAGGCATAACAGCATACCCAACACTTTAGTCATAGGTGACTCTATAGTCAGGCACACTGATGTTCCACTCACTAGACTAAACAAGGAGAAAGTTACTGTCAGGTGCCAGGATCCACCACATAACGCATGCACTCGGGTCACTCCACAGTAAGTACAAATATGACACTGTCATTGTCCATGTTGGTGTGAATGACCTGAGACATACCTCCTTGGACTACATGAAGAGACATGGAGGAGCTCTCCGTTCTTGTATCCCAGGCAGGTATGACCCTAACCCTGAGTAGCATCCTGCCATCACCCAGAATGATACCACACTACAAGGACAAAATGATTGACTTCAACAATTGGCTAAGCTTCTGGTGTCATTCTAAGGGGATCCAGTATTTGTCTGCCTGGGACAACATGATCGACAGTCCACGATGCTTTGCCAGAGATGGCCTGCACCTGTCGCCCTTAGGATTCCATATACTGGTTAAGGCTCTTGCCACCCCTATAGTGCCTTTTTTAGGCAAGGTTCAAATGACAAATTCACCAACATAACAGGTACAAGCAAGCAAAATCTGAGGGTAATGCTACTCAATGCTAGAAGTCTAAACCTCAAAATGCACTCACTCGAGGCACTCCTTAAAATGGAGAACATTGACATCTGTGAAGTGACAGAAACCTGGTTCAGAGCTCCAGAGAGCACCCCTGCATTACCAGGCTTCAATTCATACCACACCTTTCGGCCACCTAACCCAGAAAGAAGCACTAAAGGTGGAGGCGTGTCCATATTCATTAAGGATATCCACACCTCCAGGCTAGTTGCACAGCATAATGCATCCGAGATTATCCAAGTGCAACTAACTCTGGGTAAGACCACAATCCAAATTGTAGCTTGCTACAAACCCCCCACCATGCCCCAGGATTCACACTCCTCATTTCTTGATACCCTGGAAAGTATTAGGGTACAACCCAACACCTTAATAATGGGTGATTTCAACTACCCCACCATTAACTGGGAAAACTACTCATGTACCAACTCTTTTGCTCAACGTTTTCTAGAATTCATAAATTCCAATGACTTGGATCAACTTTTTCTCACCCCCACCAGGGGCAGCAATATCCTAGACCTGGTCATTACCAACATGGGAAACCGGTGTTCCACACCAGAGGTCAATTCCTCGTTAGTCAGATCCGACCACAAGCTAATCAGCGTAGACATCCACATCCCACTCCCAGCCCCAATTAGGGAAACCATCGTAAAAAAAATTCTCAAAAACCAACTTCACACTTCTTAAGACAGAAGTGGCAAATTTTATGACACCCACGCAGATGGACAATAGAGGTATGACTGCCGAATCCTACACAAATGCACTTTATAAGCACTTACATGAGTGCATGGATCATGCTATCCCTAATAGAACCAAGATGTTATCCTCCAAAAAAAGGAAGCCAATCTGGTGGTCCTCTGCCATAAACAAACTCTACAACAGAAGAAAGAAACTGTTGCAAAACAAAGTAAAATCCCATGACTGGAGGAACTCCCTGGTCAACCTCAGTAAGAAGCTGAGATCCCTCATAAAATCCTCCAAAGCTAGTTACGAAAACAAAATTGCCACTGACTCTAAAGACAGCCATAAAGCATTCTATAGCTATGTCAAGAATCTAAATGGGAACACTCAGATCTGCTCTGAGTTACAGCATAATGGCACTAAATATACAGAGCCAACTGATATTGCCAACATCCTAGCAGATAGGTTCAGTGCTAACTTTACCCCCCTCACACCCCCTAGAGGGCCCATCTCTATACCGGAAGAATGCAAAGTTCCTATAATCACGGCTGCACAGGTAAAAAACACACTTTCCAAAGCCAAGAACACAGCATCCATGGAACCTGACAATATCCCAGGCTGTGTTCTACATGGACTACAGAATGAACTGGCACCCTACCTAAGTACCATGTTCAATCATAGCCTCACCTCAGACTTTTTACCCACTGAATGGCGCACCGCAACAGTTATCCCACTCCACAAAGAGGGAGCCACGATGGACCCCGGGAACTACCGCCCCATTAGCCTGATGAGCCTGGTCTGCAAGGCCATGGAATGTATCATCGTGGGACTCATAAACAAAGACATTGGTAATCTCCAAACTCTGGACCCTACTCAGTTTGGATTTGTAAAAGGCAGGTCATGTCTCCTAAACCTGATTGACTTCTTTGAAGCAGTCACCAAAGCCATAGATGAGGGTAAAATGGTTCACAAAACTTATCTAGATCATGCCAAGGCTTTCAACACCATCCCCCACTCTGGAATTATAGATAAGCTCACTAAACTAGGTACAAATCCCTATGTCACAAGATGGGTTGCCAACTGGCTCACGGACAGAACCCACACTGTGAAAGTAGCAGATTCCAAATCCGACATCAGACCAGTGACAAGTGAAGTACCACAGGGTTCAGTCCTGGGTCCTCTCCTGTTTGGTATCTACTTCTCTGAAGTGCAGGCCAACACAGAAGGTCTTTGGCTAACAAAGTTTGCAGATGACTGCAAACTAGGAGCCATAATCGAAACTCCTAACAATGTGGACAAACTACAAAAGGGCCTCACTGAGACAGATACCTGGTGTCAAAGCCATGGCCTGAAGCTCAATGCCAAAAAGTGTATTGTCATCCCCTTTCGTAAAAACTCTGTACCCATGAACTTCCACATAGCTGGTAGTCTACTTAATGCCAAAAATGTGATAAGAGACCTTGGGACACAGGTGGACAGTAGTCTCTCCTTTGATAATCACATCGCCACAGTGGTCAGGAAATCCTTCTATGTGGCTCATCTCATCACAAAAGGATTCTCATCCAGAAAAAAGAGGTCATTGTTCCCCTCTACTCATCACTCATTAGACCCATTATAGAGTACAATGCCCTTTTGGTATGTACCTCACAAGACATCTACAACAACTGGAAAGACCACAGAAATACCTCACAAAGAGGATTACTGGCCTCAAACAGATGCCCTATGCAGACCGTCTCAAAAAACTACAGCTTTACTCCATCGCATATCGCCTACTCAGGGGCGATCTCTGCCTAACATACAAAGCTATGTCTAACCCAGAGCTGTTGGACATGCTCCACTTAAAGAAATCCCAATCCCTCCGAGCTACACGCTCTAGGGACCTTAACCTTGTCACCGCAATAAACAGAACATGCTGGTGGGATAGATTCCTGTCCCAGAGACTTCCCATACTCTGGAACAAACTACCTATCTATGTCAAACAGAGCTCCTCATTAGCACTCTTCAATAAAAATCTTGATGATTGGATGGGAAATGGGAAATTCACCCCGGGGATCACTTCTGTGGCTCTGCTCGACAGGGCCACAGGAAAATAATTTTCTTGGGTGGCGAAAGCCAGGGTACATTTTTTGGCTAGGCTTGTATGGGCCCTAGGGCCGATAGCCTAGTACCTACCTATGAACCTATGAACCTAAGGGATAGAAAGCGGCATTTAGTAACAAAAAACAGTGATTCTCAAAAATGAAATCTTGAAACTATTATGGAAAATAGAATGAGCGTACAAGTTAAAGCCCAGTGCTAAGGGACTACATAGCTGATGCAGAGTCTTGACTAGTGAGCTCACGGTTTTGACAGTATACGTGATATACAAAATCAAATTTCGGATGGTCCACATTTTTAGCAAAGATCAAGATTCTGAGAAAAGGTTTTCTTGTATTAATTTTCTGCTTTTGATTTGATCTTAAGAAATAGTCTGCAAATAGTTTAGCAACTGATGTTATTTGGTTATATAGACATGATTTGTTTGTACAATTCTGTGTTTATGAAACCATGTTTATAAAGATGATTTAATATTGTTGTAGACAAGATTTATGTGTACTATTCTGTTATGCTTATGACAGCTTGTTTCTAAAAAGATTTAATAAAAAAAATTCTGAAGTTATGATGACAAGGAATGTATATATCCAAGCAAGTATAAAAAGTAATAGTCATATTAGAGGTCATTCATTCATTCATTAATGACTGCACACGGTGGAGAGGTTGTCGTAATGGTTAAGGTGTTTACCTAGTAATACCACTGTGCTGCTAGTAAAGGCACTTCCTGATAATAGGATCATAGGAGATTGCTAGGTTATCGACCCAGAGGTCATTTTAAGCCTAGCAGTTTTATCCCAATGTAATACCATAGAAATGCTAGTCAATATCCAAAATTGCATTTAGTGATAACTGCCCATGTCCAGGAGGGTTGTGAGCTCTATCCCTGGTAAGAATTTATGGTGCCCCATCCAGTCATCCAGGTTCTTCTTAAAAGGTGTCATAGAGGTGGTGTGTGTCACATGACTTGGTAGCCTGTTCCAATGAAGCAGCAGTGGCTGGGACATAAAGCTGTCCCTCCAGCATGTCTGATTTACATCACAGGCCATATTTAGATGCCTGGAATGAGTAACCCTAGTCATGTTCAATTTATAGATATGCAGCAAGTTCATTAGGTTTGGGTGTTGGATTGCTCTGTAGGCCAGGCATAAGTCTCCTCTAAGAAGATTATATGATACTGAGTATAGTGACAGGAACTTTAGTCAGTCTGTGTAAGGTACATGCTGGAGCCCCTTGATCTTCTTTGCTAGAAACCTCTGAGGTCTCTCTAATTGCTGCAGGTGTTTAGTAAGGTACATGCCAAATGGGGAGTTATACTCAATTATGGGTCAGATAAGTGCTGAGTATAGGGGGGTTATAACTTCTTTTGGTCTTGAAGTAATGCCTTTACTAATCATGTGTGCTATGTAAAAAGCTTTCCTTACTACAGTAGACACATGGTCTTCGAAGTTAAGGTCCCAGTCAATTTGTGATCCCAGGACCCTTATCACTTCATGGGTACTTAAGGTATTATTGTTGATTTGATAATGTGAGGTGACATTGATTGTACTGAAGGAAATGATGATGCATTTCTTTGCATTCAGTATGAGACCGTGACTAATAACAAAATCTCCGTATGAGGCAGCACAGCAGTGGTAATAAAGCAACAAGCACCAAACACCAACAATATTTATACTGTTAGTCATGTTTTGGGAAAAGGTAATGATAACACCAACAGAAATAATGATTATAATATGTCCACTATAGAGCACAAGGCCTTCATTTCTACATATACTTTGGATAGTTGTGGTATTGGTAATATTTTCTGTCGATAATCAGATTTCTGGTTTGGTGGGGATAAACCTACAGTAGTTATAGGAAGGATAGGTCTATTAAACATTCGTTAGAAAAACCTAAAAAGGTATAAATAAATAGTTGGAATGATTAAGTGTGGAAAGTGCCCACAATGTTGTTATATTTTAGTGAAGGACAGTATTACTGTACAGGGAAAGATGTATAATTTAACAGGTCATTTTTTCATGCGACTCAAAGAGTAGTGTACGTAGCTTGTTGTCAGTTATGTACAGCTTCCTATGTAGGTAAGACCTGTAGAAAGTTGAAAAAAGAATATATGAACATCAAATGGATATTAAAAAAGAAAAAAGTTCAAATGTCTTATTTAGGCTTATAGCGGAACAACCTACACATATATTTAAGTTTATAGTTATCCAACAAGTTATTAAAGATCATCAGGGTTTTATTACAGAAGAGCATTTGAATAACTGGGAATTGAGATGGAAACTTATTTTAAATGCTGTGAGTTCCCTTTGGATTAAATGAATGCTGGTCTATGAATTCTGTTCTGAAATTAAAACAATTAGAAGTGTAAATATCATAGTGCTCTTACAAGATTTAATGAGATTGGTGGGTTCAAAGGTGTGTATTTTGGTGAGAACACAATAGCATTAATTTTTGCATATTTTTTATGTACATGATGTTTACTTATTTAATCATACTAAAATCTAATGTTTATTTATTCAAATGTTTAAATATTTAAATTTGGGAAGAGCATTGTGAATAAATTGTACGTGTACTATTACAATCATAAAGTAATTTTAAACTGAAAGGGTGATTGGTTTATTATGCAATAGGAAGGGTATTTAAACAAGTGTTTTCAATTGTGCTGATAGTTCTGATGAAAACTTTGCAACTGAGACAAAAGTACTTAACTTTGTGGACTATTCTTGTGAATTTTTTTTAATTAAAGTTTTGTTTATTTAAGTTTGAACTGGTTACTGGTTGCTGCTTTATTACCACTGCTGCCTCATATGGAGTTTCTGATATTATTGGTTCTTGTTTTCTCTGTACCAGTTAGTGGTTTGGGACCATGACTAATACACCTGTCGCTGGTCTGCATGAGACCCTCCTGGAGTATACTAACAACATTTGGGGATTCAATGATTGCACCTAGTTTGCAGTCATCTGCAAACTTGGTCAGCCACAACCCCTTAGGTTTGACCTGAACTTCTGAGAAGTATATACCAAAAAGTAAGTGGCCTAGTACTGACCCCTGTGGCACCCCACTGGCAACAGGTTTGCTGGTTGATTTGGAGTCACCCACTTTGATAGTGTGTGTCTGGTTTGTGAGCCAGTTGGCAACCCATCTTACAATGAAGGGGTTTACATTCAGTTTGCTAAGTTTATTGGTAATACCTGAATGTGGCCTTTGCCAGGTAAGGTATGCTGCATGCACATATTTACTCTTATCAGTGGCCATGGTCACATTTTCAAAGAAATTCACCAAATTTAACAGGCAGGACCTGACCTTCACGAAACTGAATTGGGTAGGATTCAGGGTTTGGAGGTGACCTATGTCTTTATTTATGAGGTCCATAATGATACATTCCATGGCTTTACAGATGAGGCTGGTGAGGCTTCTGGGTCTATAATTCCCTGGGTCTGTTGCTAGGCCACGTTTGCAGAGGTGAATAACTTTTGCTGTCCTCCATTCCACAATAACAAAGCCTGTGGTTAGGCTATGATTGAAAAGGGTACTTACTGGTGATGCTAGTTCATGTTTTAGCCTGTTTAGAAGACAGCATGGGATGTCATCTGGTCCCAGAGAGGCAGTGTTTTTTTTGCCTTGTACAAGGTTTTGAGGACCTGGTCTTCAGATATGTAGGATGGGGTGGACATTTGGCGGAAAGTTTTTTGTAAGTTAGTAGGGGATAAGGGAGTGAAACTTTCATCAAACCTATGTGCTAGCAGGTTTGCTATCTCTGTGGGTCAGTGTGTATGATGCTGTTGGCCACTACTTCTGCACATGTTTGGGTCCTACCCTTTAGGTTACATACGTAGTTGTAAAAGGCCTTATTGTTATCCTTACTTGTACTTGCTAAGTTTGTCTAAAAGGAGCCCTTGGAGGATTTGACAAGTTGTCTTATTTGCCTGTTGAGGCTGAGGTAGGTGCATTCACATTGTTGGGGCCTTGTCTTTGTTTTCTTGGACAGCACATTTTTGTGTTTATTGTAAAGTTTGTTGATGCTGGATGTCCACCATGGCAGCTTGGGGCTCTGGTTTTGATTCTTTCTGGTATGGATGAGTTTATACACTTATGCAAGTGATTGTACAGGGCTTTAGTGTAAGCATTGGCGTAGTTACCACTTCCAGCTTTGGGTTGGGCTTGTAATGCATTTATACCTTCACCTAGGAGGGTATAGTTTCTCTTGGTGAAGTTTTTTAGTCTGACTTCACCATTTGTGAGTTCTGGTGCTAGTCAAAGGTGACTGATTGGTAGTTAGTTTTAACTAATGAGGGTCCAACAGTTGTGGCAGTGCATCTGTTTGACATGTTGGTGAGGACCAGATCCAAAAAGTTTGTTCCCCTTGCCAAGTTATGGACAGTTTTTTCCAGGGCATGTGAATTAACAAATTCAAGGAACTTTTGTGCTAGCAAGTTAGAGCTAACATAGGTTTCCCAGTTGATGATTTGATAATTGAAATCTCCAATAACCAGTGTGTTCAGTAAAATTTGGATTGTCTCCAGTTTGGTGCGGCTCAAGGCTAGGGACATCCATGCCTGGGACATACTCAGACAGCTCAAACATGTCTCTCTTCATATAGTCAAGTGAAGTACATCTAAGGTCATTAACACCAACATGAACTATGACAGACTCATAGAGGTACTTGTTCCTGAGAGACCTGAGTGCATGTATGATCTGACAAATCTTGGCACTGGACAGGCAGCTGACTGCGATTTTCTCCTTGCCCAACCTAGTGAGTGGGAGATCCGTGTGTCTCACTACTGAGTCTCTAATGACAAGAAAATTTGTTTTTGAGTGTTACGCCTTACTAGCTTAGTGGGTGAGACACCAGTGTTGCTGTGTGTCATGGGTGTTGTGGGGACTATGTTAGTTGTACCAGTCTTGTGTTTTGGAGATGTCTGGTGTTTCGGTAAGTTTTTGAAAGAACCTCTGCAAATGTGAATTTATGTGTTTGATGCATACTATGTGTACGAGTAATGATACTATGAACATATGTAGTGGTGGGTGAGTTGACAACCTTCTCCAAGTTACTGTTTTGAGTGAGAGAGAGCATGGGTTCTAAATTTTTGGTGTAAATGCATTTCTCACACTCTGTATTAGGGTGTGTTATTAGATATGGTTGTCTTTGCACATAAGGCAATTGCTATATTGCTTTAAGAGACCCAAGTCAACAAGATTAGCAGGAAAAACAAGGTTAACCCAAATGTTCATAATGCTAGGTTGAAGACTTTTGTTCACCAGGGGTGGCTATTCAAAATCGATCATGGAAGAGCTCAATGGATAGATATTGCTGAATGGGTTTAGGGAAAATTTCTTGAATTTAACTGTCCAGCTTTGGCTGACAACTGCAATGCAATGAGCGGTGCTGCATAATCTGCAAACAAGCAGAAACCTGCTCGAATGCAAGGCCTACATACCAGAAGCTAAAAACTTGAAAAAAAATAAAATGATTCAAAAGGACCTATGAAGATGCTTATTACAAAGCCCTAGACTAGCCTCCCTTTGCCAGACAGATCCCAGTCAGCACAATTCTCTCACAAAAGTGCAGATAGGCACCTTCCAATCCAAGTTGACCCAGAAAATGTGCTCAGATCAAACAAACCACTACAAACAGTTCTAGAAGCAGCAACCCTGCATCTGGACTATGTTACAGCTACTAACTACCCTAGTTTCAGCAGGAAACACTAGACAATGTCTAGAACAGCAGAAAATATAGCAGTGAGACACTAAAAACATTTAAGACAGCAGAAAATCAGCAAGGAAGCTCATACAGAAGTATGCTGGGAAAGTGTGAATCAATTTTCAGCAGTTTGCTTTTTAGATGATAGAGGTGGAAGCTTCAATGGCTACATGCAAGAATAATGCTTTTTTGAATCATAGAAGAAATGGTTGTCTGCAGAGTGATTTGATCTCTTTATATGCAGAGATAAATAACTAGAACCATTCTAGAAGATGTAACTTGAAAATAATAAGTTGTTTAAATGTATCCTTCCAAACTGTTAAACCAAAGCCACCCTACCGTAACTGAGAGACTGCAGTTCCAAGTTTTTTAAGCTTCCCATTGTATGCAAGTAATCAGTCCAAGTGATCCATTTGCATCTAACCTTGAAGTCAGAGCACTTCTTAGCCCATTCCCTGTGTGGTGAGAACCACTTGCAGAGACCATCAGCCAGGTTAACATTTTCTGCTATGAACCCTATTCTCTCCCCTCGTGGCTGACATGTACACTATCATATGACAAGACTTGCAGCATCTTCCCCTGGAAATATGCATGCTTAGATACATGCCTATCAAAGACTAAAAGGAGAAGGCAATTTGACAGAGCAAAGCACATATCTCTGGTGTATAAACTCTAGAGTGCACCAGTTGGTGCCAGTGTGCTGGACAACCATTCTGTGCTCAGGATGGGCAGGCTAGTGTTTATGACTCAGTCCTACTCTCCCACACCCATCTTCTAAAGAGCATAGGTACTAGTCAAACACTGATCATCTAAGTTATAATTGGGGCACCATTGCCCTGTGTAATCGATCTAGGGATTGCCTTCCGGATTTAGTTATAATCAAGGGGGGGGGGGGGTCTGGGCATCCCAGAAATTTTCTTGTTGAATATTTGATCTTCTTCTTTTATAAACCTAGGTAGCTGGACAAAAGGACATTCATTAATGGAAACCCAGAACATATTTTGGAGGGCTATTTTACAGGAAGAAATAATTTATTTCAGTCATCCATCTTGTCAGAACCATTCATTATAAAATCCAACTGAGATTTCCAGCTACACTGAAGCTGAAAAAGAATATTCAAATATTTTGCTTTACTTCTTTATCCGAGACTGAAACTTTTCTGCCATCTCAAAGTGGTCCTTAGATGGGGATTAGCTTTACAAGATGTAGATTTGAGTTTTACTCTAAAATCCCTAACTCATAAGTCTTATCTATGTTAAATGTTAGAAGAGATAATTGTTTTTGTCAAAAATGGAAACACCTTCAGCAGATAAATTGTCTTGGTCCATATTAGACTGAAAGCTATTACCTCTGCAACTCTGTTATAGATTCTCAATACATAATGAAAGGCCATATAATTACTCTGGTCTAATGGAGGGAAAAGTGAAAGAGATGCTGATAACGTTATACTAGAGCCTAAAACTTAGTAATGATAATAAGAGGTAGTTACATTCTTCAGACATTACATTTCAGTCACCCAAGCAGACGCTGCTCTTATTTTATAGCTTTGCAATGGTGACGGAGGGGAGATCAGAATATGGCAGACTACAGGCTTGATATATGTGTTTGATTTTACTGATATGAGTGAGCGGGGACAATGAACATGATGATATATTTTTTTAGATCCAGTATGTTTATTTGAGCAGTCGGTGAACCTTATATCATGGCTAGTTTATCCTGCATCAAGACTGATTATAGCACTTTTTGTTAAAAAATTATGGTCTATATAGAGTTGACTTGTATATTACATTTAAAGTTCTTGTCTAACTCTGGTTATTTTAGAACTGCTGTGTTTATGAATACTTATATTATCTCTTACTCTGTGCTCTTAGTCATGGAGAAGGAACTGAGATAGTCACATTTTGGCTACATGATTGGCTGCAACCTTAATCAAGGCAGTTACCTAACATAGAATATTCTTTTGCAGGGACCTTTCCACATTAAATAGATGTTTATTTTTTGTTGGGGTCAGTTTTCATACTTTCTGAAAGGGCAATTAATACGGCTACCTATTGAAATGATAAGCTCAGGGCTGACAAGCCAAAAACGTACTAAAAACCTGGAGAACTGCAAATATTGCTCTTCTCCTTAAAACATTTTTTGTGGGGAACAAGCTACCCTGTAACCCCCCCCCCCCCAAACTTATATACACCAACTCTGAGATTGCCATGACTTGGAGAAAAGGGGACATTCTGAGAAATGGCATCTCGGACAGATATGCAAGTCCGTTCTTTAGGCCATTGATTTTCTGTCTTAGGACTCATTCTAGTGGGTCCCAATATTTCAAATAGTTACTAATTAGTACACCTTTTTTCTGGGCTTCTGTGGATATTTTTCTACCACCAGTCAGAATATTCCTTCTATATCTGGGATGTATTAGCAGTTCAGAACATTGTAATTAGTATAGTTATAAAGATTGTGGTGCTGCACTACTGTACACTTGAGAAACTGCTGAACATTACTCTGCCTAAGTGTCTTAGTAACTAGCAAGTGTATTGCATTTGAACATCTAACAGACTAGAAGTAAGTGTTAATTGCACTTTTCATATCCAAAGTAGTCACCGAGAAGTTTAAGCTAGGAGGTCTCACAGATTAAACTTTGCCCTGTTTTGCTTACTTTAAAAATGCTAACTCTCAGCCTACCCACACTTCAAATGGAGTTACAATAAACTCTCAGTTAAGCGGAACTCAAGCAACTGCCATTTGCAAGCAACCGGCAAAACAAAATCCAAGAAATAGAGTACAATTTTCATATGTTGCACTTTCTACCCCCCCCCCCCCCACTCACAGAAACCTACCTTACATTTTTAGAGTTTTTAAAAAGGAAGATAGGAATAATTTCCTCTCTCCCCAACCTGAGAACAAGTCAAACCAATCAAACAGTATAGGGTACAGTATTAGCCAGGCCTATTTTAATAATAACTCTCAAGCAACCAGAAACTACAGTTATTCAGCATCTATCAATCCCCACAGGTGCCGTTTAACTGAGAGTTTACTGTATCTGTTTTGCAATCAAACAATACCGCACAGATGTTTGCTAACTATCTCTAAACAAAAAAATTAAAAGTAAAGCAACTAATTTTAAGTAACAAAAAAATGCAATAAAAATAGTAAAAGACAAGGCCTGGAATTCACAGAGATCCTCTCTGCCTATGCTCATTGATCAACATGGTTCAGCCAGTTAGTGAAGAGAATTTGATTCAAAGAAATGGTAGGGTCACACAGAGAAACACCACAAAGGCAGTTCTTTATCATGTCTGAACTGAACACTGTACTGTCAGACTTCATTGCATTAGTACTTTCCCTAGAAGCCCCTGTATAGCAGTAGCATAAGTAAACTCTCATATATGCTTTCGCATCCCCTATACAGTCATCCACAAACAAGGCCCCACGCACACTTGCTCAGTCTTAATGAAGCACACACACACAGATCCATGCAGACGTAGCATCCCCTACATACCCCCATAGTTCAACCACCTGGACACACACACATACACCTACACACACACCCACACACCCACAAACAAACACACACAGCTGCATTCATACCCTCTACAGATATGCACAGAAATGTACAAGCACACACATACTCAGACATGTACACACCCATGACTCCACTGAACTTACCTGTGCCATGACTATTTCTTTAGGAGTGAATACATGAATGCTTTCAAAAATAGTGCTCACTTTTTCCTCTTACAGTAAAAACTAACTTGGCAGTGTGGTTCTGTGAATCACTTTGCCATGTTAATCAAGAGATGTGGCCATAACTAGAGGTGAGTACATGGCTAATTAGTAGTAGCCACTTACCCAGACTGCTGTATTAGAGTTCAACTTCCCTAAGGTGACCACTCTGTATACTCAGGCTCCTGTGAGGGAAAATTATAATAGCAGAGTGTCTTCTGAACTAGAAAGGCTTCAACATCATGGTAAACCTTCCTGAGTCCCATTGAAGAAACAACGTAAACATGTAAACTTTAACCCAAGAAAACAAGAAATCCAACATAGTCACAGGACACTTTAGCATATCATATCATATATTCTTTTTGTTGTCGCAGTCATTGGCGGTTAGCACTGCTCATTGTTGTTTATCGCACATCCATTTTGCACAGATTTGCCTTTGGATTAATATGTGTGTGTGCTTAATGCATACTTCTAAGGAAGCATTGTGATATTTTGACTATTGTCCATATGTCTGGTGACTATTTCACAGCATCTTAGACTCATGAACACATTCAGTCAAATACCCTTATGTATCAAAGAGTACTTTATATGACAATTGGAATTTGCTGGTGTTAAGATTATTTCTTTAAATGTAGGTGATCTTGGTACCATTGGTAAATGGGGCAAAGTACTAAACTATGTGAACCTTCATAGGACAAACACTGCCTTTCTGCAAGAGACTAAGTCAAAGCTATTAGAAGCTGAAGCAGGATGAAATGGCCAGATATGATGCTCAGTGCCATAGGTGTTTGTGTGTGTGTGTGTGTGTGTGTGTGTGTAGTTCCATTTTATTAAGACAATGTCAGTAGCACAAAATGTTAAACTTCAGAAAAAAGTTAGAATAAATTATGGGTAGCACTGAGATTTCTGTCCCTATATGATCCGGAGATTTTGATTAATTTTATGTCTCTAAACATGTCACACTTAAGGTCCCATAAGAGATGGCTAGAAAAGCTCCACTGCGCTCTCTAAAGTAAAAAACATGGCTTCAGTGGGGCCTAACGATATACCAGGTTGCCTCTTAAATAGCTTAAATCAGGAATAATGACCCTATTAGGATGTCTGTTTAACATCAGCCTCCAGACTGGCTTTGCCTGATAAAGTGGAAGGCATTAATAGTCATCCCTCTGCATAAAGGGGACCATTGACTGACCCACAAAATTATAGATCTATAAGTTTGACTAGTCTTATATCTATGCCCATGGAAAGACTAATCATGGACCTGATAATCAATGACACAGGAAACCTCCATACACTGCACCTGATCCAATTTGTCTCCATCAAGGTCAGGTCATGCCTCCTGAGTCTTGTGAATTTCTTTGAGAAAGTTACTAAGGCCACAGATGATGATAAAACAGTACATACCACCTAACTCGACCTGACCATAGCATTTGACACAATTTCCCACTTGGGAATTATAAATAAACTCACAAAACTGGGTATAACTCCCTATGTCACTAGATGGATAGCCAATTGGCTTTTCTTTTAAAGTGGGTGAATCCAGATCCAGCAAGAGGCCCTTTACTAGTGGTGTGCCACAGAGCTTAGTGCTGAGACCACTTCTGTTTGGAATATACTTCTCTGAAGTCAAGGCTAATGGGGAAGGCTTCTGGATGACAAAGTTTGCCAACAACTGAGGGCAGTCACTGAATCCAACAATACAGATATCCTTCAAGAGGCTCTAGATCAGACAAATGATTGGTGCCAGAACCAAGGTATTAAACTAAATGCAAAAAATGTATTATGTTACCTTTTGGCAAGTCAAATCCCCCCTGCAAATTACAACATCAATAGCACACCTCTAAGAGTAGACTCATTGGTGAGAGATCTAGGTACACAAATAAATAGTAGCCTGAACTTTGACCGCCATGTGTCCACTGTGGCGAGGAATTCCTTCTATTTGGCCCAATTTTTAAGTAAAGGTATGGCATCTGGATCCAAGGAAATTATAGTCCCACTGTGCTCATCTCTCATTAGACCAATAACAGAGTACAATATGCCATTTTGCATGTATTTAACTAGGCACTTACAGCAGCTGGAGCAACCTCAGAGGTTCCTCACAAAGAAAATACAGGATGTAAACAGCATGTCCTATGTGGACAGACTAAAAGCCCTATCTCTTTCCTCTGTCTCTTACCAACTATTAAGGGGTGACTCATGCTTGACCTACAAGGCACTCACAAATCCAGCCCTTAGAGAACTGTTATACATCCATAAGTCAAACAGCTATCCATCTAGTGACATAGGGAGTTATACCCAGTTTTGTGAGTTTATTTATAATACCCAAGTGGGAAATTGTGTCAAATGCTATGGTGTAGGGATCTAAACTTAGCCAGCAACTCAAACAAAACATGCTGGAGAGAGAGATGTGTCTCAGAGATTGCCCCTTCTTTGGAACAGACTTTCTATTCACACTAAGCAGTGCCTTTCCCTGGGCCTCTTCAAATGCAATTTGGGTCAATGTATGGAGAATTGCAAATTCACACCTGGGGTACCATCTCTATCCCTTATAGACAGGGGCAGTCTGTAAAATACTCAAGGCATAAGCACAGACCCATGCCATCCGCTTGCCCCTAGGGGCCATATATTGGGTAAAATCAGGTTATATTGGCTTAGGCTTGTAAGGGCTTTTAAGCTGTTAGCCTAGTAATCTCCTATGAACCTATCAAAAATCATGATGGCTCTGAGTATCTTAGATAAGATTATCTTTAGGGATAGAGCAGTTTCAACCTTTTCTAAAATGTAATTGTATTAATTCATTCCTTAACTTGGTAAGTATGCTGGTCCTTTTTCTGGTTGAAAAGGTCAATTAAGGATAACAGGGCAGGGATAAATGCTGCATCTGTACATCTAGCTGTTTATATCTGACCTTTTACAAATATACTGAAACAATGTCAACTAAAATAGAGGTTTCACTATATCAGTCACAAACCACTGACTTTTGATGTAAACTTTAAAAGTATGATTTTCCAAAAATGTGTTTTGCAGGCAGCTGGGCTACTCCAGCCAATGCACCTTAGTGACCATAAGCACACTAACTTCAAGATCACATAGCAGTGAAAAAAAAGGATAACTTCTCTTACCTCATACCCTTCAGCATGTTAGAGCAAGACATCTGGACAAAACCATAAATAAAAGTGGGACAAAGTCCCAAAAACAGGGACAATTTTTAAATATTGCTCTTACAAACTTAGAAAACAAGTTTAGTATTACCATGAATTTTCTGAAGAGAATGAAGTCTGAAACTCAAATGTCTGTAATGATTTTCTAACTTCAGTCTTTAATGATTTGCCACTAAATTGCCAGAAAACTACAATTTTATGAAAAATAGACCAAAAATATGAGGTGAAAGTCTGGACATTCTGCGGACATCTGTACAGTTGAGAGGTATGCGCTCACCTCATTGTTTTCTTGACTCAGCAAACCATATCTGTGCCCCTCAATCTCACTAAGTGGAAGAATGAACCCTTCTACAAACAAATGCTATGCTAATGGATTTCAGCAATGACAGCGTGCAATGAAGGTGAAGGACAGAGAAGGATTCATTCCTTTCACTTATACAGTGATCTAAAAGAAAAAAAAAGACACGTTGTTGTGTAAATGAAAGGAACAAGCATCATGCTACCCTTCAGTTACACTGTGATATACCAACATAATGCACAATCAATGGGATTTTTTATTGAAAAAAATGATAGATTGCATTCCAAAAAAATGCAGGATTGCCTATATGTATTGTAAATTGTGTGTACATTTTTTTTTTGCTAGGTTGGTAAGGATCGTGATCCTGCACAATCAAGGTTGTTGCTTTTTGACCTTCTGGGAACATATAAAACAGCATAATTGAAATGTTTTAGTATCTGATTAGGAAGGATGGTTTCACAGTAGATACTCAAAGCATTTACAGTATAAAGTGGCAAGTAGGTAAGGATTTAAGAAGTTGAGGTGGTACTTTTATCCGACTTTTCAACAGCTCGTGTCACTCATATGTATGTTATACTGTGATGAGATTCCGGATGTATTGCCTGTGCAGCTTATTACTTTTTATATTCTAAAATCGTTGCGCTCGCATACCGTTGTTGCTTAGCCCCAATATGATATTATCTGGAGATTTCTCTCCCTGAGTTATGCTAAAACTGAAACTTTCCATTTAAACTTCCTGGCTATAATACATAACTAACTAAATAAATAAAACATTTTGTCTCACACTAGAGATATTGTTTTTTTGATTGTACAGATATGAATAAATTAAATGAAGAGCTCTGCATTAACAGTTAGGTCTGTACCTCGTCCTTGCAGCTAGCTGAAGTTCTGTTACTATGATCCTCTATGACCATTTATCTAGCTAGTGGTTTGTCTGTGCTGCCAACCTATGACCTACTCAAAGTCTGCCTGATGTTTTCATTAATGTTTTTTTTTTCTCACACCATGGCAGAAATTTTGTAAAGTAGAAGTTGAGCAAGTCTAGTCATCTTTCTTGAATAATATCCTAATTATGCAAAGAACACTGTTAAAGATTTCAGCCTTGTCCTTCTCACTGTGATTACATACTGCAGTGCTCCATGTGCTCCCAAATTATTTCCTTCAGATGTTATTCTATGTTTTTCATTGCAACTTTCACTAAATTGCTACATCAGTAATTCCTGTTCCTCTCATGTGAAGGAATGCTGCTCCTGTCTTTTCACAGCCTTTAGAAAACCTATCACCATCACAAAATTTGCTAAAAATAGTTATGTGAAGTATAATACTAACAGAAAATAAAACACTTTAACTGATTTATGAGATAAATTATCCTTTTTTATTTTATTTTTATACATTTTCAGATTATATGAATTGCACAACTTTTCCATCAGAATGGTATTATTTCTTTTTGTTGTCCTAACCAATCTTTTCAGCGTCTAGAGAAGCAGTGTTAATTTAGTTGACCTCTTCCATTTTTTTCTGTTTTTGGCACTTCTGACTCTGTTGCTCGTTTTCATTTCATCCAAAGCCATTCGCCCATATTACTTCATTTTCACCATCCAATTTTTCCACTACTGGAGGAGTTGCAATAAGATAAAATGGTGATGGATCACAATGGAATTGTGTGATTTCATGAGGACCATTTGTATGATTCCTGATTTATTCCGGCTCATTCTGCAAGCTGTTGATTCTTTGAACTGAATAGGCAGTACACGGTAGGTAGTTTGAACAACCACAAAGAGCTTAACCATACACCCTAGGAGGTATCACTGGTAGGTCTACTTCCTGAATTTATAAGGGCCAAACTACTAATCACTGGGATAAATTTCTGCAAAGCCATCCAATCACCAAGAATTATCTTGAAGGAGCCTCCTTTATTATGTTATATAATATGCAATGGAAGTTTGGGAAAATAAACCTATTCATCCATGAAGTCCTATTTATGTTGCAACATAAAGTGAGTATTTTATATACTGTTCTTAATATTATCATTGTTCCTGAGGTAGAAAAGATTTAGTGAAGCCGTATCTTTCAATGTCTGAAAGGCAAAGCAGAGATCACTGTGTAAAAGTTGGTATGAGACTGGAAAAGGAAATACTTTTTAAACGGTCTTGGTTCTATTTATTAGAAATCATTGAGGCCTTTCAAGCCAGGATATTTATTTAAAAAGATGCATCCCAATTGGAGCTTTATATTCAACAGCTTAATAAGTGAGAAATATTGGGGGACAAAGACCTTTTCAGATCTAGTAGATATCGCAGTGAAAATTAAGTGGAAAATTTAAAAAGTTCTTTACTCTGTTATGTGATGATCAAAAGGTAGCTCATTGTCTGTGAAAGGCATAGTGATCTGTCATTAGCAAAAGCAAAGCCAGCAATGAACATAGGGCTGCCACTAATTCAAAAGGCAAGCATAAGGCTTTCTTCATCTACATCAGTAAGTTTAAAGGTAACCAACAAGTCTGTACTCATCTTATCTCTAATGGAATCTCCTTGTGTGATCCCAAGGAGATTCCTAATATTCTTATGGACAGACTATCTTCCAGTTTCACTCCACCTGTACTTCCAGTGTCTCCTCTATTCCCACTCAGACCTCTCTGGCAAAAATAATTTGGACCAAGTCTTTTTGGCACATTCTAAAATTAAAAATTCCATTTCTATGAGTCTTGACAACATCCACAGATGTCTACTAAAAGACATTATGTCCCACCTTGCAAAACCCCTCCATGAATTGAGTTTCTATAGTAGTTACATCCCAAAGCAGTGGAGAACATCTGTTGTGGTGCCCTTGCATAAACATTGTTACTATCTTGACCATGTGAATTTCAGCCTGTTAATTTCAATATTATTATTTGTAAGGCTATGGAACATATAATAGCTCAATGCTTAATCAATATATAACTTACCTAATTTCCCAGGATGCACTACAGTATTGCTTTGAAATGGCAGATCAATTCTGAAAGGTTACTGAGGCCACGGGTAAAGGGAATAAAGTCTGCACTGCTTATCTATACCATGCCAAGATTTTCAACACCATCACCCATGCTGGGATTATTGACAAACTCTCCCAACTCAATCCTAACACATACATAGTTCAAAAGATAGGTAAATGGCTATCCAGCAGAAACCATACAATTATGATCAGGGGTATTTGCTCTAAACAGAAAAACATATATGTAGCAGTGTCCTACAGGCCTGTCTCTTTGGCCCTCTCCTTTTGCTCGACACTTCTCTGACATGAAAGCTGAAATCTTAACTAATCAAATTTGCTGATGATTGCAGACTGTGATGGTTATCATATCCTGTTCTGATACTCACATTCTCCAGCCAGATCAGGATGAAATAAAAGCCTGGTGTATGATTCATATCCTTATTGTCATCTCCAAAAGAATACAGCATTGTTTTGTTTGGTAAATCTCACATTACTACTGCTTTATACATGAGTAACATTCCAGTTAAATGTGACACAGTCATAGGGGAAATGGGAACATAAATTGATAAGTCTCTCTTTTGACCACCATATCTCTTGTGCTATTTAGCTTTACCCCTGCCCATACCACCTTATTAATGTGCAGCACTCATAACCCTATTCCTTACTTTAGAAAAACCTTTTCTGCAGCACTAGCACAACACAAGGCACTCAGACACACATTACACATACAGCAGCAGCAGATATGCACAGCCCTAGATCTGTCCTCCTCCTGCAACCCATACTCTAACCCTAGCCTACAAACACATCCCAATACCAAAACTATCTGTACTAAAATCCCAAATCTGCACTTTTATTACCCTTTTATTGACATCTCCAGCACTCAGTAATGATTGTTCTCTATGAATTTTCCAAGCATTTTACTCTATTGATAAACTGACAGTTTAACACAGTGAAGCACACATATTTGTGCGTATGTGTGCTTTGAAGAATGTAAATTATAAACTGTTTGAGGTTAGTTCTGAAGAAAGTTAATAAGAAGGTTAATATCTGACATTTTCTGATTTTAAGATGATTGTACCATAATCCTTAGATATTGTAACTGTCACATGTCAAGTTTCCTGATCAGACAACTTAGAGAAAAGACAAAGACCATCTCTATAAAATATTTTAGAAAATGAAATACAATGACAGATCATAAAACCTGTCCAAATAGTTCAAGTTTTCCAACACTACATTATGTCTGGTGGCTTTTTAAAAGGGCTCCAAAACACACTACATTGCCAAATGGGTTAGATCACTGAGGTACAAAGTGGTACAATGATCTCAATGGAATATTTGGACATCCCAATTTAAAAGTAAGTGAGTTATGTAGTATGCTTTTGTAGAGGTACAACAGTCGGCGTTTAAGCTGTTTACCATTCTCACCAGCTCTAATGATGCTGCTGCTTTTGATGACATGACCATTTATTTTGTAATTAGGGCTCATATTCCTATTGCCAACACTTAGTGCTACATTTGACATTAAAGATGAGGCCATTGCTTTTGTACAAGTACCCCATCTTGAAGAACTTTAGAATCCTTTACTGAAGTTACTGTTAGCCAATTTGAAAGCACCAGTGTAGCTGAATATCTAGCCTGCATTTTTACTGTAGCACCTATGAAGAGTTTGAAAAGCAGTACCAGAGTACAGTGTCATGTGGTACACCACCAGTAGTACAGCGTCATGTGGTGCAGCACCAGTAATACAGTGTCATGTGGTGCACTACCAGCAGACCCTATTTGGAGAAACTAGTGGATCCTTTTCTGCAACCAGTATTTTAACTACTGAACTGCATATGAATTTAGAAGCATAATGTTTACATCTTGTCAGTCATTCTCTAAAGTGCAAAGTAATAAAACCAAATCATTAAGTTCAAGATAAGCAGCATCCCCATCACATGTTAGTGGTGCACCTTCCAAGAATGCTAGAAGATTCAAAAGGTAAGATGTTTTAATAAACACGTACTGTACTCAGACTAATTGAAAAAGACTGCATCTGCCATCATGAATAAACTCCACTATATGTTTCTCCAAGGTTCTGTATAAAGTAGTGATCAGGCTGTTGGGTATAAAATTGTTTGGGCTTCACGTGACCACTATAAGGTTTAACTATCCACAAGGGATGAGTCTACATATTAACATTATATAGAATTTGCTTTGGGTTTCTTTAATTATGCATAGCGAAGTATCATTTATGTAGTCTGCTCCAATAGAACTATTTTTTTTATTTTAGTTGTAGTAATAGTTGTCATATCAGTATTTACAGAAAGGATGTCTCCACCTGTCTCTATGGCACTCAGAAATATGTATTTCTGTACTGTGAAAAATTGTACCTTTTTTCCTGCAACTAGTTTTGTTGTATCCTGTAGCTTAGAGAATGTGTCCTTATTATATATAACATGTTGAATTTACACATTTTCTAGAGTTCCCCTTCAGTTTTATGCTTTCATTTAAGAATACCTGATTATTGCTTTCAAACTCTAAAGTCAAATTGTGTTTGGAAACAGAGCTGGGAGGCAGGCTAAATAAGTAGTCTGCATGCCTCATTTGATCTAGACTTGTTTTGTGATTACGGCAATTTTTGAAATCTAAATGTTACCTATTTTCTATTGTGCATCTTAGCAGTTGTGTGATTCCAGCAATAGTTTTTTTGTGTTGAATGTACCTGCTTATTAAGAGATTAGTTTCATAGTTTCATAGTTTCATAGTTTGGTACTAGGCTATCTGCCCTGGGGCATTTATAAGCCTAGCCATAGTGATGTGGCTTTCACCACCCCTTGAGTCTTCAGGCTTAATTTATGTCTTACTGAGTCCCATCATGATGAGGGTTCAACTCACTGATTTCAACTCTTTTGGAGCTCAACTTGAAAAACAGTAAGCATGTTTTTGTAGGCAGGGGGCAGGCAGCCAATGCGATCAAGCACCTTACACACCCTGACCTTAAAATTATACCTCTGCCAAACTTGCACAGTTTGGACAGTAGCGATCAGGGTGTGTTCAGCACTGGGAAGTTGAACTCCTCCACATGAGATCTCATCAGGATGTATCTCAGTGAGATGTAGAGAGACGATCCGTGGTTATATTTTCTTCAATTTGTCAAGGTCCTCACCTTCGGAATGTACCTCCTTGGTGGCTTAGAGAATCCAAATCATGATGTGGTTGCTAGAGCTCCTTGAATTGCATGTGTTTCTGTCTTTTACACCCTCATTATTTGTTGCATTATGTTTTATTTTAGATAGTTATATAGTGTTCATGTACCATGTGACTGACGAGCAGCAGCATTGAATGAATGGAAATGATTTGAAGACGTTTAATGTGGATTAAAACAAAAGTGCTTATCTTTATTGTTTTTATTAAGTGTATTGAAGTGCTGGGATTCTTTTCCATGACTGTGTCTGTGCTCCTTTTTGTTTTTGGATCTCAGCACTTAAACTTTAAATTTTTGAGCTTCTAAGTGTAATGTCACATGAATATTTGTAATACAACTGATTACTGGGCATCTTAGTGAGATGATACTTAAACTGTTGAAATTACTGTCTCTGATGGATGATATCAAACAAAACTAAGTATCCTTAACCCTCTGGCAAAGAAATGTGAGCTCATCATCCATCAGTCCCTCAATCTTTTCTTCCCAAACAAGCCTTCTTTTACTTGTGATGCTATTAGATTCTGGGTTACCAGAGGGCACTGATAGTGTTTCTGTGTAAGGTTAATGGTTCTGTTTGCACATAGCTAAAGCTGTTTTCCATTAACTAAATTAAAAAAAAATCTCAAAATAGATGATAGCACAAGGACAAAACTTGTTTTGACAACTCTCTGTATTGGTTTACTTAGAAAGAAAATAGTGAAGCTATTTAATTTCTAAGAACTCAGCCACAGGGTAAGCATGTGTGTTTCCCTTTAGAAATAGCAGGCAGTGACCAAGTATTAATAAATACATTTATTCATTCATTTACCTTTTTTAATCAGGAATGTCCACCTGGGAAGTCTTATTCTCATGGAGTCCAGGAGAGACAGGTCTAAGGTATTAACAACAAGAAGATGACAATTACAACGGATAGTATAACAGTTAAATATTATACAAGACATAATGTAACATAGCATAATCCTAATGTAGTATACTAATGTGAGTAACAACAAATTATAGAATACAGTAACATGTGACACAACTAAACAGATAATGTTGGCAGCAAGAGCAACAAGTGAAAATAGTTCATTAAAACTTAGGTACATTGATCGGCCCAGCAGTTACACAGAAGGAAGGCTCTATAGGAAGGATTATATTTGGATGCTTAGTAAGGGAATTCTTCAGCACTCATGTGACAGTGGAGATGCATGGCCTTGTTTTACTGAGGTGAGAAGACAAGAGAGATTTAAATGTCAGTTTAACACATTTCATAGTTCTTATCTCAGGACAAAGCTTATTCCAGATATTTTCAGTGCAAGAGTCACCACATCTGTTGAAGGAGATGGGGATAGGGGTCCACTGATCAGCAGGGTGTTTAAATTTCAATGGAAAGACCCTCCAACTAATAACCTCAGATAGTAATGGGCAGTTTAGATAGTAGGGAAGTTTGTGAGCATAACATTAATGTCATATTTTACATCCTGTAGTGTATCACATACATAATTTACATTTTATATAAATAATTCAGAGCCTAATTAAAATAAAAACGCATGATTCTAGCTTACTTAACAATGTTTTCCTTACCAAAACACTGCTTTCATTATGACCATCCCCTTTGGCAGAGATGTAAACAAAAGATGCATTATGATTGAGAGTTGGTGTCTCTTTGATGTCTATAGATCATTGTCCAGTTATCTCTTGCAACAATACTCTCTTCTTTCTTTTTAAATTTCAATAATATCCAGTTCTTCATACACAACATTACTTGCATTTTGTTTTTCCAGAATATTATCTCTACTGTAACATTTCCTGTTTAAAGTTTAACAGAGCCTGGCAAATCGTTTTTATAAGATGCTCAAATTCAGTTCTGGATTTTCAGCCTTTTCATGCAGACCACACACTGTGTAAAACAGTGTGATAAATAACTTTTTTAGTTGCTTCCTGAATTGATACCTGAATGCCTTGG